>NC_091744.1:75462616-75560116 GCF_043380555.1 Nothobranchius furzeri | reverse complement strand
CTAGATGAGTCCTGGTTAGACATAGAACAGACACTTTGCAATACGATAAGAGCTTTCAGATTTACCATTTATTAGCTCAAGCATAAGAAAACATGAATGCTTCAAAAGTATTAGTATCAGCACCTCTCTGACAGCATGGTGAGAGTATCTAAAAATGACAGTCTTCACTAATACCATGCAGACGCACACCTATCTGGATTAATCCTGGTATTTTGGTTCAAACAAAAAGTAAGACAAGGCATGGAATTGCCATGTACTACAAATGTCCTTGTTGGTTTTTAGCTACACACGCTCAGTCTCTCGGCAGATTTGCAGACAGAATCCCAAAAACAGGGAATTCAGGAATTTCTGCCACTTCAGCTATTTGACCAACACACAAGGACAGTAACGGCAGAGCCGCACATTCCTCCTATTTGGTTTCCATAGCAACAGCCTCCATCTCTACCCACCATTCTCCATGAGCCTGACCTGAACGCCTGCTGCCCGAGCCCCAGCATTATCTTCATTACCCCGCACAGTGTTCACCCAAACCTTGGCAGGAACAAATCTGATCCCTTTCACCAGTCAGCCATCTTATCCAGCTGTTACATATAACAGGGATTGCTGGGCAGAGATTGGCAGGCGGCCATCAGAGAAGAAAAGGTCACAGTGTGGCAGGAAAGCCAAGGAAATGTCAACATCCATTCTGCTGTACTGGCAGAGCTGATATTTGGAAGAACATTGTTCAGATGCTTCATCTAAGCTCCAGTTGTTGTCACACTGATAGTGAATGTGCTATAGCAGAAATAAGGAAACATGATTTAATGAGCAAAGTATTTTGGAGTACACAAACCCACTTGCAGAACAAACACAGACATCCAATTAACCTAGATGGTATTGAAAATGTGAGACACGGTTGCGTCTCGTTACTGTTTTGTAACATCTGATCTGGGGGAGGGGACCTACAGGTGCTCATTGTGTTCGCTTCCTGCCATTTTATGTGCTTTGATGGCAGCACGTACATCAGTTTCACCATCTCAAAGAGATGCTTAAATGTCTGCCTCAGATTTGATTCTAAGTTTATCTGTGAAAAGCAACCCATCTCCTTCCAGCAGATGGTGCACCAAGATGAAAAAACTACAGAAGATGGATGATGAGCAGGCTCGAGAAGAAGATACATGGAGATGGAGAGATTAGTTTGACTGATGCTGAGAAGGTGATGTGACCCCTAGTGGGTTAATATGACTTAGAATCTGACATGCCTTTTCCCCTTTAAACACACATGGCTGATTTTTAAAAATCAGATATGTAAGGAAATCTATCATTTAGGGTATTGTTTTTGAATTATCTTCCTTTTTATTGGAGCGGATCTATTTTCCTAGTTAAGTACCAGTGTGGATAACATACCAGTATACATATTGTAGGAAATAGCTGGTCTCTGGCAGTTAATGCCATCTCCCCTTATTTACCCTTGCCTGTGTCAACGTCTGCATCGACACCGAAACTGAGTCAGACTCCGCAGCAACCACAGCAAAAAACGTTCTTCCTCCACAGACCCTGGAAAGTGGTTAAATGTGGCAAAACTTGCAGAAAAAGCAGAACAAATTGGAAAGAATAGTTACTTAGTTTCAGGGAGCTATCTTTTTACCATTATTGCCCTATAAATAATGATTTCTAATAATAGCTGCTCTGGTACCAGATTCCACTCAGGTTATGAATTTAAATGTTGAAAAGCTACCAAGTTGTTAAATATGTAAAAAATATATATTTTTACCAAAACTATGACTGTACCCTTTAAAATCTATACATGCACAATTTTTAAATTATTTAATTCAACAGAAAAAATATATACACTTAATACCATACAAATTTGAATGAAAATGGGAAGGATAAAAAAAATCTTCCATTTCTCCCTAGAAAAGACCCCAAATCTTATTTTTGAACATTTTTTAATGTCTCCCTCTAATCTCTTCAAATGAAAGAATAGCTTAATTTTCTTGTGCATGTCTAGAACATGTTCTGCCAGACCGGTGGCGATGCACATATTAACCAACAGCTGCTCTGATTGTACTTACAGCAACAATAAACATCTGCCAGCAGAGTCTGACCTGTCCATTCAGCCAAGCAAATTATCCTAATTGGCCTCCGTGTGATTATTTAATGTGTTCAGGCTCCAATGAAAGAAAAATGGACAAAAGCACCATATTATCAGTTGTGCTACTTTGTTTTAAAAAAGCAGCTCTTAGTGAAACAAATGAAAATCTGATATAGATGAACAGTGTTTTATTGGCCTTTGACAACAAAATATACAATTCATTTATTTAAATATGGGTTTTAAGGACAGAGTCGATGACCGTTTAAATAAAAACACAAATGGTTCAAATTAATGTGGCTTATTTTGCCACAGATGTTCAGAAATAAATAATTGACAGATATACATTATGGATGCCAACTCGTTTGTTATAACAGGATTTAAAATACAAACAGATGAAGCAGGTTGTATTGATCATTCTAGTGTGGCAGATAAACACTGGTTCTATGGTATTTGGGACATATTTAACATCCAGAATCCTCTAATACTCCAGCAGAGATTTATTCCACCTCCATTAAAACATGGTGAGAATCAGTCACAAACACAGCTCTTTTAGGAGCTCTTTGCCTGTGAAAACATGTTTAGACCTAACTTTATCTTTCCACTTCCCATCACAATTGCCATCGCTCTTATTCAGGCAAGGGCCATGCGTTGTGGTTGTTCCAGGTTGGCACGGAATTTATCAAGAAAGCGCGAGGCTAATTCATCATCCACTAGCCGCCCGTCGCTGGACAATGTAACTGTCATCAGCTGCTGGGTGTGCAGCGTCTGGTCATCTTCATTTAGCCGCAGCTCGGTCCTGGAGGTCCCGACGGCGAGGATGCACGCTTGAGGGGGATTGATCACGGCGCTGAAGCCGCTGATTCCAAACATCCCAAGATTTGATATGCTGTCGGGAAAGAGATGATGCATTTGTTAGATTGTCTGTAAAGTAAAACTGGATGAACTAAACTCGACTGTAATGATATAAAAAGTAGTTTATTTATTTTTTTATATAAGTAGCAGTCAAGTTTAAGACCCTTTAGACTTCTACATTCAGTAAATCTGACCAGAGGGCATTCTGCTGTTTGCATTAATGAGCTCTTTTGCCCAGAAGAAAAAAATTAAACGAACAGCAGAGAGGCACATCTCTCCTCAGCAGAACAAAGAGGACTGCGTCTCTGTAGAGAATCACCGATCCCACATGACACAAAAACCCATTTGTGTGTAAATGACACCATTATTTCTAATGATATTCTTTTTGTTACAAAATAAAAGTCCCCATTTCAATTTTTGCGTTAGATCTCACAGTAGCTAATAGTCCGTGCTGCCCAACACCACGTTAAGTTCAAGTCAAAAGAAAATGTGAGTTGTACATACAGCAACAGGACCGTGATAGCGACTGGAATGAGGTCATATGAGATTAAATTTATGATGGCTATTTATTAGTTTTATGATGTCAATGAAGTTGGACAGGGACATTTAAAAGAGTCAGTGTTGGGGTTCATTTTCAAAGAGAATATAAAAAAACTTTGAAAGGTTTGACAATTTCTTAACTTTTAACACTTTTGATTAGGGATGTCCCGATCAGGTTTTTTTGCCCTCGAGTCAGAGTCATTTGATTTTGAGAATCTGCCGATACCGAGTCCCGATCCGATACTTTTGATGCATAAAAAAATAAGAAGAAAAGGAAGAAACAGTTCCAGAATGTTCCTTATTTTTTTATTTAATTACCATTTAATTTTAATTTTTAACAACATATCACTTCTGTGAGGTAGCTTGAACAATCAATAAACAACATAAATTCTTCACTTTTGGACTTTATTGCAAATATAAAAAGTCTAATATAAAAACAGATCGCACTTCAACTTAAAATACCTGGCAGGGGTCTATTTTGCCTCGGCCCCCAAAATGCTTAGATACGCCCCTGGGCATGGGACGGAGTTCTGAAGATGATCTGAATCGTATCATCTACATAAATACTACATGCTGATAAATTATTGCTTTATACAGGTACAAACGCGTAGTGGGATCAGTCTACCTACATTTTATTTTTTTAAGAACTTTGTTTTGTTTTCTTGGTTTTTATTTTCCTGTCTGTCTCTGATCTTCCTGCATCTCCCAGTCCTCCAGAACAAACTCCTGCCTGCTTCCTTCTTTTTCACCTCACAAGTAACTTTTTAACTAGCAGATCAAATTGATCTATTGACCGCAAAAAAAGCGGAGTGTGTGCTGCGCTGCCCGGCTGCGCCAGTGACGAGCGCTGCAGCACGAGCGCGTCCACACATCATGCTCAAATACAGACAGAACTTACCAGAGAGAAAATGAACGGACACGAACGACTGTGTGCTAATTATATACTTTTTTGGTGACGCCACTTAGAAACTTAGAAAATGTTACTGTGGTCGTGTGCAGAACTCAGCTGGCGTTCATGAATAATCAGCGGTCTTCCTGCCGCTCTCTGCATCTCTGAGTCCATGTAAGTAACATAATAAAGGTAGAAACTGGATCTCTTTTGTGCTCCTTCTGGGTGTGTAAGTTAAGGGCATCAGGGGAGCCTGACAACCTTTAAGGAGAACCAAGTTGCTCTCCTGTAATTTGAACCCAGTATCCACTGTGGATCGGGGCTTGGATCGGGAAGTAAAGCCCGAGTCCCGATCAGTCTGAAACCACGTGATCGGGGCCGATTTCCGATCATGTGATCGGATCGGGACATCCCTACTTTTAATGATCTTTAAAAAGGTGCATCAAACTTACCTGAATGTGCCTCCCTGGTACTCTTCAGGAAGAAGTTTACCATCTCGAGCCTTCTGGGCCAGAGCCTGGGGACAGAGTTCAGGAACCAGATACAGATCATAAACAAATAAGTTAGAACGAAGGTGACATTTACATCTAAATGCTTTTTAGAGGACATTAAGCCAATTTAGTTCAGCACTGATTGCTGACTATTCAGTGCAAATCTCATTAAATACATATGTTTTATATTATTTGCTATGAAAAAAAAAATAAGCAAGGAAATTAAGACTATAGCACTTGAAGGCACAATGTTGCCTTTAGCTAATAACCACATCAATAATAATTCATAGCTAAATATAGACATTCACCAGATGGCTGTTGTGACACAAATACAGGCAAATTTAATTGTTTAAAGAGTACAAAGACATTGTTTAAAATTCAGAACCTCTGGGCCACAGGGATGGGTTTTCCAAAAGCATGCTGAAAAAAACGAATAAATGTCCAATAGCAAATGCTTATATTACTGGAAACGATCAGACTGTGCACCGCTAAAATGAAGAAAGGGAATTGACAACACCCAGAGGGGAGGGTGAGACATCTGGTGAGAAAAACACATTACTTCAGCCAGCTTCCATGAATGCTTGCTTTTTTTTCTGCAGACTGAGAGACAGAGCTTGACAGACTGGTTACGAGCACTAAAGTAACAAAAAAAAGGGGGATTTGCACAGAACTCTGGTGCACCAAAGTATAAATGAGCCATGTTCCTAAACCCAGGAAAACCAAAAAGATCTGTGAAGCACACCCTTCATATATTTGTATCAATCTGCAGACACATTAATAAAGTATTGGATTCTTCCATCATGACGACTTTACCAAATGACTATTACACTGTATATTAATGTGTCTTAAAATACAATGAACAGATTTATGTTCTAAGAAAATATGAATCTCCAGGCAATGATTCAAAAAAATGGAAACATCTTTAATGTCCAGTTTGCACAGTTACACTGTATAAAAAAAAGTTCCACACAGAACCCAAAACTATAAGTACTAGTATATAAGACTATGTTTCCCTTCTGTACCTTAGCATTGGCCGAGATCTCCTGCACTCCTTTGTTGGCAGCATCCCTGATGATGGGAGTGATGAGGCCTCTGTCGGTTGCCACGGCAACAGAGATGTGAATTGAGTCAAGTGCATGGGGTCGATCATCAGACCAGGTCACATTCACTTCTGGCAATTCCTAGGTAAAAGCGTAACAAAACAAGTGAAACATGTGAGATCGTTTGATAGTGAAGAAAAATGTGCTTAGAGAGGGTTCAAGCAAATGACGGTTCTGCAGTTTTCACCAAGCCTCCAAACTCTCAAGACACCAATCTGATAAAAATCGGATGGAATATTTGGGTATGACGTTTAATCCAGAAATCACAGCTCATAAAAGGCCAGTTACTAACTGTAACAGACGTTTCTGGACAACTCTGATGTTCCTTTCAATGACCTGACTGATCATCTTTTGAGGGAGTTCATGCAGAAAACTTACTAAACTGGGAAAAAAATGTATAATACTATGGTTGATTTGTTCATTTTTGATCATTTAGGTAAGAATCAGCCAGTTTGATGGAAGTTGTTTAAGCTTACTGAATGTCATCAGATATTTAATGACGAGTACAATACACGCTTGACCAGAGCCGACCAATCAAAGAAATAGAAAACGGTAGATTTACTTACTTTAAGTGTAACAGCAGCTGCTTTGATGATGAAATCATTAACAGACACTTTAACCTGATCTGGAAATAAAGAAGAAATAACCTGTAAGCCTGATTTAAGCTCTGAGATGAATAAATACGTTCAGTTGAGCTTATTTTAATGATAAAGGAAGGAGGAAGTAGTTCTGAAAAAATAAAATTTGTTAAAAAATTAGACACATTTTTATTGTCTAAGAGAAAGAGATGGCCAAAGGAAGGTGGGGAAAAAAACTGCAGGACAGGCCATGGACACTGTTTTAGTGGGCAGAGCCTCATGACAAAATACTGATTAAAAAATAAAATACTTACATTTTTATTTATTTAAAGATCATAAATAAGCTTTCATAAGACTCGGGCACTAGAATGTGCTCCGTTTCAGCAACTGCCTGCCACCTTTTACCAGTGACCAACATGGCACTAGCAGACAGTTATGAGTGCTGTGAGCAGGATGATTAATGAACTAACCGTGAAATTGCTCTGCTCCTGAACAATGAGGAGCCACAAAAACAACCGGACAAGAGAATCCGTCAGTACACACACACAGCCTCGGTAATAGGTCTGGAATGACCGTCCTGTTCCCTCCGTCACAGACACACAACCCAGAGATTTACGGTTTGTTTGGCACAGAGGCAACCACAGGCCAAATAAAGCCAATTATGAGTTAAACTAAATGTTTAAAAATAGGGAGCTGTCCACACTATTCTGCTGCTATAGCACCCAAGTCAAAAATAATTAGACTTGGTGAAGGAAAATGCTGACAGTGTTCCCGTTTTCTAGTTCTGGTTTTACCCTCCTTCACTTTCAACACACACATCCTGATATATGTTGTGAAACTGGCATTTTGTCACCCAACTGTTGTTAGAAATAACTAATTTCTCCATCTGTAAAGTGTAGTCAGAACAAAACCAGACAAACCCAGTTCGTTTGGCTGAGTGCTTTCATTTAATGAACATTTGTTCAGTTCTCTCCAACGCGCCCATGAACACCCTCATCAGCAGCAAATCTACCAGGAAATTTCATGAACCCTAAATTTAGCAGGAAATGCCAGATTTCATATTCCTTTAAGTCCTTTAATAGTGAAGGTTTGACGTTAGAAAATATTTTTAAAAATTCTTTTTGAAACAACAATTTTTTTTTTCTCCATATAGAGTTCTAACATAAACATCGCAAAGAGACAATTTGCCTTCAAGATGTACACGTTAAGTAGTTTATACATCAGCTTTTGACTCAGAGTTGTTATAAATGTCATAAATGTTAACCTTGCGCTGCAAGATGAATTATCGTGAGCTTTGGAGTTTCCATCTAGTATCGCTCCAGTTCAAACCATCCAAACTCTGGGCCAAAATAGGCCGATCCAATCGTGTGTCAGTACTGTGCTGTAGGGTGGGAGTTAGTTTTGACGATGGTATTAAGCGCCCGGCTAAACAAGAGCACTCGCCACCGTTTCTTGTCCGTGAGAACGGGGGATTGGGGGAGGGGCACTCTGGGTTGGCAAACACGTTATTGGCGGGGAAATCAAGAGTTTTTGCTGTGCTCCGCTGCCGTTTCTCATCAGTATCAGCGGAAGGGAGGCCCGCGCTTCGCTACCGTGCGCCGTCCAAGTCAGCGGAGAAGGTAGGGCTGGGGAGGAGGGGTGGGGACCATGCTTAGCCTAGCAGATGACCATGCAAAGCCTGGCGGCGCGCCAGGATTATAAAGCGCTGGGGCCCTTTATGCGCTTATTCTTCTAGCAAAACTGGCAGAAATCGCCCGAAGACATGGTAATTGCCGTGTGAGTGAATGAAGCTTAAGCGAGTTGTTGTTTTCCAGGCACACGTGGTAAACGTCATTTGAGTTGTTACTGTGATTGGCTAAAGACAAATTACCGTAGCCAGTGTCAGCCGGGCACTACCTTGCACATCCTCCAATCAGCTCAAAATATTATACCAGACAGCCCTCCCTCTATCAGACAGTTTCTGCTGCAGAGGATCCAGATCGAAATGAGTAGGCTCAACACGGGGCGGGGCTACACGTGGAGATCTGGCTGCTGCCAGGTTACATAAATGTAGGATTTTCAGAAATGTGTTTAAGGGCTGCTGACTTGATCACTGACTGAATTAATGGTTTATAGAAATTACTGTGCACTGCTTTCCCGTTACAGCCGACCAACCAGTCAGCACAAAGACATTCATTTCTACATGAAGGCACTAAAAAGCACAAATGTTTGTCTGACTTTAATGATTCTAAATCGTCTTCAAGGGAGAACACATGATTCTAGGCAGCAAATGCGATGTCACCCCTGAACTTTAAAGTGGTTTCTGTTTGGTCTAGCAAAGCAAACCTAACTTAACATAAACAACTAAATATTTTTCTTTCAAATAACCACCTCTACCTAAAAAAGGAGTGAAATTATCCAAAAATTCCTTTCAATCCACGTTCAAGATGAAACTTCAGGCAGTTAAAAGTCTTTTGAAAAGTGGAAAAATTGCAAATCTTCACAGGAAGTTTGTTCAAAGCATAACGAGTAACTTGCAACAGTTTCCCTTTGGATCCAGACCCGGTCAGTGGTAATTCAGTTGTTTGTCAGCGTGTTTGCCTTTGTTGGTGCCCCAGATAACTCTGATGAGATGGTTATGTGGTGACATTCCATCTTTGTGTGGAACTCTGTCAGAAAACAAGCACGCCATCGGGTCTGATGAAAGCGTGTCGCTTTGAGCCAGAGGGAAATAACTTTTGGTGTTTATAAATGGAAATGCTGATAATTATTACCAAGACACATTAAGCACAGTGTTAACTCATTCACTGCCATTGACGACTAAAGTCTAAAGACTAAAGTCGTCATTTGCATTTTTTTACCGTGTGGGCGTCGGAAAGAGCCCCCGCACCGTGACAACAAACATCTCGGCTCTAAAGCCGATCTTCATCCGCATACGTCACGTGATCAGGAAGCAGAAAATCCATGTGTTAGGTCAGTGGTTCCCAACCTTTTTCCCAAGGGACCCCGTTTTTTACCAGTAAAATTTTTGACGACCCCCTCCCATTCGCTCTTCCAGTACAAACATTATTAAGAAATGATAAAATTGTTCAAGCACATTTTAATATGCTTTGATTTAATAGATAACAGTAATAGTAGGCTCCAGTACGGAACAAAGTCATTAACAAAACCGAACAGAGCATAATGTGCTTAACAGTTTGTATTACTTTTCTGAACACAGTGTTTCTTGTAAACACTGATAAATCAATCATTCATATCAATAAACGTTTGACACATAAAAAATACACTGAGCAAAATGTACTTAAATGTGTATATTACTGTTTATACTAGATTATTTACTGTAAAGGCTGTGATTAATCAACCAGTCCGATCTTTAATGAACTTTTGGCACTTGAAAATAAAACAGTGAGCTGAGCAAAATGTTCTTAAAAGTGTGTTACTTTTTCTGTACTAATTATTTCCTGTCTTAATATCAGTAAACTTTTCACTCATGAAAAAAAAAGTGAGCAAAATGTAGGCTATAAACAAGTAATAAATGAAGTTTTAACCCCTTAAAGTGGAGAGGTCCTGGCGACCCACTGAGAGGCTTTGGCGCCCCCTTGTGGGGGTCGGGACCCCCAGGTTAGGAACCACTGTGTTAGGAGATCGTTTTGGGCTGCTGCTGTAGAAAAAAGTGAGGCGCAAACAGGAAAAGCTTCTGCCGATCACAATTCAACAACGGATTATGAAACAACGGATAAAGCTCGAAATGCGCAGATTCTTCCTGATATAAGAGGTGAGTCTCCGCTTTGTTTTGGTTGTTTTGAAGTCGACATCATCCTAGCGCACAACGTTCTGAGACTCTTAAAAAAAAAGCACAAATGGTTATACATTCGCTGGCAGTGGAGGGCTTTACCGATCAGGAAACGGCTGGCAGTGAATTAATGCAATGAGTTAATTTAGAGAAGAAATTTTAATTTAGTTTCAGTCTTTTGACTAAAATGATTTTAAACTTTAGTCACGATTTCGTCACCCCATTAGTTTTAGTTTCAGCTTTAATTTAGTCGACTAAAATATGTAAAATTTTCTTTTGATGCAATAATTTTCAACTTGTGTAAAGGAAATGTTATCTACACTATTTGAAACTGTAAAGAAATATTAAAAAATTCACATTTCACACTTTAGATCAATAAAAATATATATCTGTAATTGTTTCTATAACAATAATTATTGGAAAATACCAAAATGAACACCAACAGTTTGAAACTGTGTCTCTCAAAATGAAAAAAATAAACAAATCAGTTTGATGTGCAGTAATATTTGTAAACACGACAGGAAAATACATACCAACAAAACTTGAAAAAGTAGCGATAGTGTGGAGGTAAACTAAAGGTAAGAATTGTTTTCGTGTGTATTTACTGGAGTGTTCATTAGACTGATTGATCAGGGCGGGACACCTGAACGTTTCTCCTCACAAAAGCACCGCTAGAACGCTGATCATAACTGCCGAAGCAGCGCCACAAAAAAATTAAAAATGACAAGATGCACGTCGCGCTGATCCGTCAGCTCAGTTCGGTTTGCTGAGCTACAGCAACCCCCCCCCCCCCGCTTGCTGCTAACACCATAACACTTTAATGACCAAGGGAAACCCGGATGTGTACTCACCAAGCAAATACTTTTCAGGTGGTCACATCTGCTGCTTTTACTCCCAGCTGCAGATATTTTCTCCCTTCAGACTTGACTTGTACTGGCATAAACATCAGTAGATGACGTCTGGTTAGCGGCAGCGTGTTCAAACAGCGGCCGACTCCAGACTCTGGTTATTTTCTCGTCTAGTCCCACCTGTTGCTGATTGGCTCTTTTTTCCGGTCTCCCATCTTCTCCGTTTTCTGACTCAGTTTTAATTAATCGTTATGTTTAATAATTCGTCATAATTATCTTCTTTTTTGTTATTTAACACAGTAAAGTAATTAGATGTTACTTTACCTTCGGCTGACATGAATCGGCTGGAACTTCCGCCTTCGTCAGAGCCGCCCCGAAGACAAAGGCGGCTGACATTCAGAACGGATATACACGATTGGCGTATATGTTTTCGTTTAATTTTGGTCCGCAAAAATGAATTCGACATGAAACATTTTTTATATTTCGTAGATAAAATCAACACTGATACATCTAAGGTAACATGGATGAGAAGAAATGTACACATGCATGTTTTCATGTGGGCCTTGTTACCTTTGGCGAGATCCTTGCGGAGCTGCATAACTGAGGCCAAGTCACAGTCAATAGAAGCGTATGAATGTGGGATGGTAGTCTTTGATTGGGTCAGTCTTTGGGCGATCACTCGGCGAACATTTGAAGCAGGAATCTCAGTGAAAGTTCCCTGAGGAGGTTGAATCAAGAAATTTAGAGATGAATAATTGAATGAGAACATTTTGAAAGTGACAACAAAGAAAAGTGAGGCTTTAATTAGTGAAAAACATTCTGTTATTATAAAAATGTTTTGCACAGTAAATGGTTGATATAAAGGTTGACTTTGCTCACTGGTGCTCCAGGTTTTCCTGGCACAGAGACAGGAGGTATGCTGGGTCTGCTGCTCGGAGGTGCAGGAGGAGGAGCTGCTGGTGTGAGGGCAGCACGTGTGGCAGGAACTGGGCCTGCTGGTGCGACTGTGGCTGGTGTTGCTTTGGGGGCAGGGGACTTCTTTAAAAGATTCAGGGCATCTCTGATAAAACAAAACGCACGAGGCACTCAGAAGGAATACAGTTTGCTCATTTTAAAAGGTTGTTTTACAAGAAAAGCTAATTAAACAATTTTTATTGAGTGTCCTCATTTATTTAGCTATCACCGTTTTAAATAAACTCCCCTGGTTATTACCATCTGAACTAAATCACCTGCTCCCCAAGGGCTTGAAGAAAGCAGGCTGTTTGCATCATGCGTGCAGAAAGGCAACTTCAGGTTATCTGCAAGTGGAGTGTCCTGAGAATCATGCTGGGCTCACAACCACACCAACAGGTGCAGCAGGATCAGGTGTCTGCAGCATCAGGGGACTAGTTCATTCAAAACATTGGCTTTAGTGTCCCTGCAACCTGTAGACACCTACCAAACCATTAACATGCTTCAATAAGTGTTAAACGTGTTATTTTTGACAACTTAAAAGTTTCTTACTTCAAATGTTTCTCCACAGGTGTTAAAAATAGGATTGTTTCTTTAAAATTTGAGAGGAATAAACATTTTTAATCCACAACATGCCTGCCACTGATGTACTGTTACATCTATTAATGGTTGACTAACATTAGAGCTGGGCAGGACAAGTATCAGGTGCTTGAATCTCTGTGGTTCCAGTTCAGTGCACGGCGGTCCACCTACCCATATGCATCCATTCTTTTGTTCGGACCAGCTGCCTCTGATCTTACCCTGCAGCTATGAACAGTCTGAGGCCAACGTTTTGGTTCTCCACGTCCTTGTTTAAGCTCCGTTTTTATTCTCTCCAAGCACACAAGCTCCTCCTTTCCTTCACAGATCCTGATATTTGTTTGTGAACACACAGAGCCAACTTGAAAATCCCCTAATAACCAGGCAGTGTCCAATGAGATACAACGATTTCTACTAAATCAGGAATAGATCTGAACTAAAATGGCAAACACACACATTTGTGTTGTGAAATTGATGTAAGCAAGCAGACACTGATCTCTTTTGCGCAGCTGGTTCACTCGCTCCCCAACTGACAGCCAAGGCAAAGGAGCTTCTGAAAGAGCAGGAGAGGGTGACTGGAATATTAAAAAGGGGCCGAGGCATCGCTCACATGCACAAAATCTACAAAAGAATTGCTGTTGTGTGAAGACACACACTTTGTCTTTTCTTCCAATGGCACCAAGAACAAGCTAAGATGATAAAAATGTATAATATCACTCAGACTTGCTTCTACTTCACTGTAAGTAAATGTTTTGTGTTTTTAGCATTTAGGGGTAGGGAAAAAAAACAGGGCCTCTAACTGCTTGAACATGCTAAATGACCAGTTTTCTGAAAAAAAGTAGACATTTTATATATTCTTCATGCATTTTGTGAAAATCAATGATAAGATTATATTAAAAAAGAATAGTTAAAAGGGCATAAAATATTAACTTCACATGTAGGGCCCAATAGTTCCCCATCCTAGCTCTGTTTGTGTCAGCTGATGGATAGTGGACTTAACACACAGCATTGTCATGAGGAATGCAAAAACAAAAACGGTTTCAGATACTGTGTGTGACATTATTCCCCTACACATCCTTTCCCAACACAAATACTAAAGAGCATATGGTCTTTGTTTCCATGGTCACCAGTGGGTCCTGGAGACTGGGTTGCTATGGCAACAGAAGTTCCTTAATGAGATTCCCCAGCAGGCTGTTTGGGTGAGTAACAAGAACATTCAATCAGTCCCAGAGTGACAGCAGGTTCTTATTAGAGTTGTGCGTGTTTGCAGCTTTCTGCTAGAGGATTTCATAACGGGGTAAAAAAAAACTTTCCATTTGCAGCACTTCCCAGTTTTTGGGCCACACTGACCTTTTAGCTAGTTGAGGACTAGTTGAACTGTTGTGATGGCCTATTATAAGAATCGATAGCAAGAAATGATCATTTATTTTATTAAGCAAATACCGTACGCATCACCTCCTATGGCAACAAATGCTAAAAATGGCATAAAACAAAACCTGCAACCATAAAATGTTTTTCTAAGTCAGCATGGTCTGGTTTAAGCGAGTTTTTAAGTATGTGATGGTCATGTAAAAGTCCAGAGAGGGCACACAAATAACAATCAGTTTTCAAGAAACTTGGTACGTCAGATTTAGAAGCTAGCTCGTTTGTTGCTAGTTCACTTTTAAATCACTTATGAAATAACAGATATGAGAGGACTCACTTAAAGAGCAAGTCAACCCCTACCAGAGTCTAACTCCACTCCCACTTCATGTTTGAAAAATGCAACACATGCTGTTGCCTGGCAGACCGAGAGGGCGGAGCTGCTAACAAATACACACACACACACACACACACACAGGCTCACGACAGCATTGTGACATCATAATGTACCAGTTTACATCATAGCATACCTCTTAGCCAATAGCAGTGGCAGATTTAAATTAGAATACAGTGCAGAGTTTTTACCTGACAATGGCACAACACTGCCAGTTTTAGCCAGAATATTTAAATTTGAACTAAGATGCACTGAAGTGCCAAATTATTGACGACACGGGTCTGCAGCACAATTAGACACTCGTTTATTTAGTTTATCAGCAAAAAAAGTTTATTTGGGGGTGACTTGCTCTTTAAGCTAGCCACTTCCACCACATATTCTAAACATTATTTTAGTAAAAAAAAAAAAAAAAAAACAAGAAAAAAAAAGCATATATTAGGAAACCTTGTATAAAACTCACTTCCTAACAAGCATGTTTTTTTTTTTTTTTTTTTGTTAAATCATTAAAACACTTACTCTTTGGTGATAAGTCCCCTTGGTCCAGTGGGCGTGGCCAGTCTGGGGTCAACACCGTGGGTATCCAGAATGTGTCTAGCGGCTGGACTCAGACGCAGCCTGACAAAGAAAAAGAAGTTGGGGTGTTACACAGTTTAGCAGTAAAAAAACAAACAAATGCAGTAGCTCTAAATATTTTTGATGATCTTTCCATTGATTTTGAAATTTAAAAACACAAGTCTTTAATTATAGTTCAACTGTAGAACCGCTGACTCAGTGAGTCAGGGTGAAGGGCTGCTTATACTGAACTAGACTCTGTTGGAGGTTTCTTCCTGTTAAAGGAGAGTTTTCCTCTCCTCTGTCGCTACAATCCATGCAGTAGAATGGGTTTCCTTACATAGGAATTCTTTAACCAATTGGCGTAATGAACAGAACTGAATTGGAGTACTTACTTTGAGATGACTCTTGTAATTTGGTACAATATAAATAAACTGAATTGAAACAGAATTATTCACTGGGATATTTGGTGGACCATACACAGCATTGTTACACAGTGAATAAAATGAGATTCCAAACACATTATTTGTTCATTGTCAAGTCTTGTAAATGCAGCCATCTTGTTTCTAACCTGTCAAAGTTAAAATAATCTATGTTCACAACCACTGCCACCCAGAGGCTGTGATCTGAGAATTCAGGTGTTTATTTAGGACCTTTTCTGATTAAATCCATTGTAAACTCAAGCAATTAGACAGGTTTGGTGTAAACACCCAATAAGTGACACTTACGATCCTGAAATAGGAGGAGGACTTGAAGGGAGAGCGGCTGGAGGCCCCACAGAGGCAAGGCCTGAAGGTGTAGTAGGTGGTGCTGCAGATGGAAGTGCAGCATCTGGAGAGGGGATCTCAACCTGCTTCCAGTCCTGCCCTTCCTCCACCATGAGGGCAATAAGCGTGCCAAGGCGCACGCTGCGACTGCCCTCTTCCATCTGTAAAGAGAGTCAGTAATGCACTCTTCAGTTCCATGGAAACGTGATTCAGTTCTTGTATAACTGGGATGTTTCTGAATACAAATAAAAAAAAAAAAAGGAAAATGATCTGTATGTGTGTGTGTGTGTGTGTGTGTGTGTGTGTGTGTGTGTGTGTGTGTGTGTGTGTGTGTGTGTTCTGGTACTTTGGTACCATTTTCATTAAAATGTGAGGACATTTTTCTGGTCCTCACTTTTTTTAAAAGCTTACCAGTTGGTTTTAGAGGTATGGTGTGAATTATCGTTTATCTCTGGAAATATCCATCAAAATGTTGTTGAAAATGAATGAAATGATGCCCAGTTGTTGAAAAATATTGGTGGCTTCTTAATATATAACCATAAAAACCAGCTCTAAAATACATGGGAGCGGGTCTAGGTCTCTGGGCGACGCCATATTAGATGCCATGTTTTCTTCTACGAGCCCATGAGGACAAAATTCAATTACTAATATGTAACAAATGGTTAAAAAATGTCACCATTCATAAACATTGTTGTTTTACACATTTACCTCTCTACTCATTGCCACTGATGCAAGGGAGTCTGATGTGCTTGTCATTTTGCTGAAGTTTGCACTCCCCAGGGCTTTTTGACCCTAATGGGGATCCGTTGGTAAGGTCTTACTCCAACACAAAAATACTGCTTGATTGCAACAATCTAGGTATCTACTGCCTCCATCGCCAGGAAAAAATTCACACGGTCACTTAAGTTTTAGCTAAGGTCAGGGTTAGGAATGGTTCGGCACTGGTTATGGTTAGGGTATGGGTTAGGCACAATACACTCACAAAAATGAATGGAAGTCAATGGATGGTCTTCACTATGATTGAAAGACAGACGCTCGTGCGTGTGTTAGTGACTCCGCCTTCTCAGTCTGCCAGGCAACGCCTCCTTGTGGCGCATTTTTCAAACATCCAATGGGAGTGGAGTAAGTCTCTGGTAGCGGGTGACTTGCTCTTTAACAACAAAACTGCTGTCATCCTTTTCGTTTTTCACTCGATGGTATTTGTATAGTGAAAGCACTGCATGTGTTGCAATGCTTTTATACAATATCGTCCTTTGATTCTCTACCTTGTTACGCAGTAATTCAAATCCAATACAAGCTTCTCACTGGGACACCAGTGAGAAGCTTGTATTGGATTTGTATTGTGTTGTCCTCAAATACAGATAGACACAATCGCAACACTGGGCCCAACAAAGTGTTTGCACAGCTGCATTCTGTCACTTTCATTAGGTAGCCTGTCCAAAGTTTGATTGGAAATAACGCAGTAAAGAACAAGCTGTTGTAACAATCTATCAACATGATGCCATCACTGGTCCAGTAAACACATCAATACCTGCAGCTGACAAAAAAGGTAACATTTACAAAAAGACAACTAAACCCGTGGGCATACATAACAAACCCTTCATGTTTATTGCAGGCTTCTGAAATGAAAAGTAGAGCACTGAAATCCAAACCCATCAAACTGGAAAAAGCACCAGAACATGAACACCTGAGCTACATGTCTGCTACCTCTGTGATGTTTTAGTGCAGTGAACTTCGCCTCCACCCTGCAACATTAGAGATAGCCAACATTAGTTGTCCTGTATAAACACTTTGGCAACATTTTTATGTTATTATTATTACAACATACCAATTTTCTAACAGTAAATCTCCCCTTTTCTCTGAAGATAACAGTTAGCTTCATTCTGTATGAGCACACACTATCATGTGCACCTGTGTGCATTCTGCCTGTACTCTTGGTCATCGGAGGGTGATGGATGTGGGTGTCCATAAGAGCTTCCATGGGAAATCCAGTGTTCTGTAGATTTCCACAGATTCCTCAAAGAACCCTCAAAAGGTTTTGTCCATAATGAAGAATAGCTGCAATACCATTTCAGTGGCTTAATGGTAGAGTGTCCGCCCTGGGACTGGGAGATCGGGGTTCAAATCCCAGTTGAGTCATACCAAAGACTTTAAAAATGGGACCCAGTGCCTCCCTGCTGACACTCCTCCTTAATGGGTTGGATCGGGGGGTAAAAGCACCAAATAGTTCCTGAGCACAGCCACAGCTCACCGCTGCACCAATAGGTCAAATGCTGAGATGTAATTTCACCTGTGTGTGATGACGACTGTGGGACTTTAACAATAAGTTTCCCACATTAGCTCTGTGACCCAAACATCGGTGTGAAATCAGATATGATGTGCTGTTAATTCTTTCTCACTATCAAAATATCGCAACGAATAAAACCCTTTACAAAATCACAACACCCTAAAATCACCGAATAGAGTTATAGCTAACGGTTTATAAACAAAAAAACGTGTTAAAACATAAAATAACAATCTAAGACTTCATGCATTTGTGCTCAGCCCACTGTCATTCAGTCGATTATGGAAAGCCACTGTATTATTTATGTATGACAGGCAATTCTATAATTTAACAGATGACAAATGAATGACCACTGTGAGATTTTATTATGGTTGGCCATTTTATTGTATAATTTAACAACTATAGGGAATTTTGTTATCAAATCTAAGTAAAATAAACAGGTTCTGTTGAAATAAATGGTAGTGAGTAATAGGCAGCCTGATGATGAAGAGCATCACCTCTCCAGCTTAGTTTTACAATGTTATCTTTAAAACTACCTTATTTTCCGGACTACAAGTCACACTTTTTTTCATAGTCTGGCTGGTCTTGCGACTTATATACCAAAGTGACTTATATAGCAAATTATGTATACTGCACTGCTGCGGGCTGGCTCCGGCACAGGTTTCAGCTCCTCTGCCTCACTGGGAGGGTTACAAACACCGCCATCACCTGCTGCATACTGTGGCAGGGTGCTGCGGGCGCTCTCCCCGCCCGCTGGGAGGGTCTGAAACACCGCCATCCTCTGCTGGAGACTGTGGTGCGCTGCTGCGCCCTGACTGTTTATTCTGTTATTGTTACTGGTACTTGTCTTACAATGTGAAATGCTTGGTCTCAGATTTTGTAAGAGAAATAATAAAATTTCCCCCCAAAATGTGGCTTACAGTCCTGTGCGACTTATATATGTTTTTTCTTCTTCATTACACATTTTATGGCTGGTGCGACTTATACTCCGGAAAATACGGTACCCATTTATTGTTTTATTAGCACATCACTCCGGTTTTAGATTCACTGCACTGGCTCCCCGTATGTTTCAGGATCCATTTTAAGGTTCTTTTAATGGTTTTCAAGTGTCTTAATGGTCTCGGGCCTTCTTATCTTTCAGAACTGCTTTTACTATATAAACCCTTGCGGTCTCTGTGCTCCTCTGGCAGCCGTCTCCTAGTTATCCCTAAAGTAAGACACACCCACGGCGAGGCGTCCTTCAAGTATTACGGCCCTCACCTTTGAAACGGGCTGCCAGAGGACCTCAGGGCCAAAGGGAACGTCCAGGCTTTTAAGAATAGGCTCAAGACCCACCTTTTTAGCTTAGCTTTTAACTGATTACTATTTATCTAGTCTGTTTAACTGTATCGCTTGTCGTATTTGTTTATATATATATATATATATATATATATATATATATATATACCTATTTATCTCTTTTACTTAATTTTATTTACATCTTAGTGTTTTTATATGATTGTTTTCTTTTACCATCTTTATAATCACTTTTTATCAGTTACTTTCTATCCATATTAGCATTTGTTATTTTACAGTTATATATTTTAATCCACCAGTGTTGCCTCTTCGGAGCCCTCTGTGGTGGGGGTCTCCGCCCTCCCTGCCTGGGCGTCAAGGGTCGGTGTCTTGGCTGCTGCCGTGGATCTGTTGCTGTCGAGGCAGATGGCTCCGCTGATGATGTGTCGTCCATTACCTGACCCATCTGAACTCAAGTCTATTGTTTACTCTGTTGTTCGCGCGCGCATGTGTGTGTGTGTGTGTGCGTGCGTGCGTACGTGCGTGAGCGAGCGAGTGTGTGGGTGAGTGTACGTTCACCTTGGAAATTGGTTGCGGGAGGGTAAGTGTAATTGTCAATTGTTTTATACTGGTGGCGGGGGGCTGGGATGGGAATATGGGATCTATGGGGCCATTTTAATCTGTGAAGCACTTTGAGTTGCATTTTTTTTGTGTGAAAAGTGCTATATAAATAAAGATGATTTGATTCGATTTGATTAAACACCCGACTAAGAACATAGGAAGCCCGCTTTACAAAAATGTGCTCACATCTTTGAAACGACACTAAGGGTACGTCTCGACTCAGACATATTATCTTGCAATGTGAAACATTTGCTGAAATAAACTTTAGTTGAGCCATTTCAGAGTTTTTTGTTATATTAATTATTATGCAGCATATATAATTTGCATAATGGCCAAATCCGAAGACTACATTGCAGAGATATTGCACTCAATGCTGCCATCAAATGGTTGTAGAGAAGTTGTAGAGCAAACCATAAAATAGTTTGAGTGGTTAAACAATTTAACAACATAGCCTTCAATTACACTCAATGAGGGTTTGTGGTTTAAGAAAAAGAAACCAACACCAACAACTGTGGGAGCATGATGAGCTACAAGTTACTCTGCACAGCTAATTTATAGTTATCTGCAGATTAGGAGAATCTGAAATAGGGCTGGGCGATATGGCAAAAATAGAATATCACGATTTTTCCAATATTTTATCACGATTTCGATTTTATCACGATTTTTTATCCATGAATAGCATAACTTCAATTGCGTATTAAAGGAGAGAAACAGTGAATAAATAAACATTTATTCATATTAGGGATAATCAGCACAGTGCTAACACACTTATATTTTAAACTCACACCAGAGATTATAAAAGCCCTGAGAGAAACAATTACAAAAATCAGTTTTTCTCGTTTTTCAAGTAACTTAACATAAATTAAAATCGTAAACATATTTAAAGTGCAAACATGTCAATTGCAAACGTATTGTGCAAACATTAACTTGTTCAAAATACTATGTAGCTCCCAGTTGCTCATGTAGAGGATAGTTAAGCTCAAATAAGGCTCTGATGTGCGGCTGGACCAGAGATCGCTTGTGGTAGCAAAAAACTGCGCATTCTGAATATTTTCTGCAACTCTCACTTTGCATTCAGCGTACATGCGTGGAATGACGGTGTTCGAAAAATACTTGCGGCTGGAAAACTCGTAGCGTGGATCCAATGTTATTATCATTTTCTTAAATCCCACTCCTACTGTTCGCACGGGACACAAATATTTAACCAAGTGGTACGTCACTGCATCTGTCACACTGTTCCATCGTCTGCTGTCTGTCGTAAGGAGTGAGTTTTGTGTTTCTGTTAGCGTTTGCTGCCTGGAAGAAGCACTAACCGCTGCAGCCGCAGGCTTTTTAGCTTTAGCTGCCAGCTGGCTCTCTTTGTATTGTTTTGGGTGCCTTCTTTTCAAGTGATTAAACAAGTTTGTGGTGTTGCCATCACTTGCCTTGATGCTCTCCTTGCAAACTTTGCAAATGACGTTTCGCTGCTCTTTGTCATCTGGTGAAAAACCAAACCAGTTCCATATAATGGAACGAAAACCTCGCTGTCGCTCTCAGCCGCGGCCGAAGCCATGTTTGTTCACACACAGGTGAAAACAAGCGGGACACTAATATATTACTATGACTCACTCTGATTGGTTAAGGGTCAAACAAAGGCGTGTCATTCGCATGAGGTAAGTTCCCTTTTCATTCAGAGGCAGAATTTCAACAGCAGAGCTGTGAATCGTGATAAAAAGGTCTCTCAAAAATGACAGACCGTCAGATGTGTAGATCGTAAAACGGTCTAAAATCGTCATATCGCCAAGCCCTAATCTGAAAGTGAAAAAAAGGCTAAAATTACATTTTTTACAGTGTTTTACAACCTAAATAAATTCAGGACATAACGAGCCATGTGTGAAGTGGATTTATATGTTATCAGGCCTGCAAAGTCTCACGCTGACCATGTGTCTTCATGCTCTCAGGCCACGCCTCCAGTTTCTAACCCTGATAAATAATAATTCATCTACCTGAGTGACACGTTGCATTGTGCTACTGTACACACTTCCCTACGGCACCGCTGGACAGGACTAAATAATTATTGTGCAGCAGGTTGTGGAAGGTCACTACAACATAGCCATTTCTATTTATTTTTATATTACAGATGTTTTCACTATATAGCTCTTTTGTTGTAGTATTGGTTAGGTAATGGGTAAGCTTAAATAAGTTAAACTTCAGCCTATAGCCTTTCATCTTCTGTAGGTTCATTCTGTGTATTTTGTCAACTTGCATTGCTTGGTTTGTTTAAAACACAGAAAAAAAAGGTTGTTCTTTACCTTGTTTTGCAAACGTTTCGGCTAACTATTATAGCCACCTTCAGAGCTGTGCCGATGTTGGCGGCATCACTTCCTGCCTTTCAGTCATTGACTATGAGCAAGTGTATTGGCTCTTTTACACAAGTAATCAGTAATTGTTTGTGATTATGCTGGTTAACGTTCCCAGTCATCCAGGTCATGGTAATCCAAAAGGGTTCAAATGAAGGCAACTGGACTTCTTTGGTTTCTTGAAGACGTTTCTTTCTGATCGGAGGAGCTTTGTCAATTGAGATTGAAAACGTGTCATCATTTCCGGCTTCAAACCGCAAAGGATTGTAGGTATGAGGGACAGCCCCCCCCAACTACTCTGAGCGAGCTCATTCCATTCAATTTTTTTCCGGACAGTTGCACCCAAACATGGTCAGAGCTTGTTGTGTTGTTGATTGCCATACTAGGTCGCATGACCACCAGGGAAGGCTAATAGCCAAAGGTACACGTTTTTTTCTTCGGATTCCTGCGTGGAAGAGAGGTTGTTCCAGCGATGTGTCTGAAGCTACAAAGAGGCAATGGATGGCGTGGATTACTGCTATCAGAAGACCTAACTTAACGTTCGAGGACACCCCAGGTCACATGTTGGTGTGCTACAGACATTTCCATAAAGGTAAGTTTATGTATTGCAGTGAAGTAATTTATCATAGCAAATCTGTAGATACGGGTCACAAATAAGGCCTCTGCTGGCCCATTTGTTTCGCTGGAATGCTTTGTTTACATTAGCTTTGCGGGCTGCCATTTGTGTCGTATGCAGGCAAACCGGCCTACAGCATGCTGGCATGCAATCCGGACTGGGCTCCATCCCTCCACATGGGTCATACCGAGGTGAAAGCAACGACCACCGCCAGATTTGACCGGTTTAGACGGAGAGCCAGATCAAAACAACAGCCTGTTGTTGATCTTCTCCTCGTACCTTTCTCTAGATTTTGCGTCAAACCCGTCTTTGTACGAACCGGGAGCAGTCTCCTTCGTTTTATACATCCTTGTGAATTAAGAGAGGTTAAATTCCTTTGCTAGTTTACACAGCAGAAGGACTGTTTGGAGATGTAAACACTGAGCCCAACAGAGAAAAACTGACCCGTCCTCAGTTCCTACAATGCACCATGCTTAAGTCACGTGGTCTGTCAATCTCAATTCTGACTGGAATATGGGAGCATCAAGCTTATAAGCTGTAGTGGTCTATTGTTATTTAATGAGCCGGAACTACTCTGGGTATCCCTCTTCTCCATCCCCTGATGAGTCGTTGGCCTCTATTGAGAGGGAGCCGTTGTGTTGATTAGATGTAGGAAGGTGTGACCTAGACTGAAACTGCTTAGGAATGAGATTCAAAGCTGCATTATAGGTGCTGGAAAGGTGAAATCTAAGCTCCTCTTCGCTATTTAAAGTATTTTTTACACATTTGACACAGTTAGCTTCTTTTACTCCTCTTTCAAACCATTTATCTTTTCTGTCCAGAATATGTACTTAGTCATTTTTAAAGTGTGTCCCTTGTCCTTCAGATATAGGTGGACTGCAGAGTCTTGACCTGAAGAGGCTCTCCTGTGTTGTGCCATGCACTTGAGTAATTGTTGTTTAGTTTCCCCAATGAGGGTGTGACGGCTGTCCAGACCTTTACCTTTTTGGATCGTTTGTGATTATCTTGTTTCTTTTTTCATTTTCCTCTGATTATGCTCTGTGCAAGTTTATGACCAAATAAATAAATGTGAATTTATAATCATCTTAAATAATTCAAGATTTAAATTTCAGTCAAAATAATTGTGATTATTCTTTTTGCCTTAATCGAGCACCCTAAGCTGACGCAGGTTTCTTTATGTCCTGGATTATTTAATGTTTTAAGCATGTTTGCACCGTCAAATCAGAGACATTTGGGGTTGCATGCCTCTGGCCACTGGCTTTACATTATAGAACAGTACAGGGTAAAACTATCACTTTTACAGGTCATACTTAATTCCCGAAAAACTCCAGTTTGGTGCTTCGATTGACCCTTTGCACGTGACGTCACGCACCTCATGTGACTGCCCCCTTCGCCATGATGGACGGCAAAAAGACTGTTTACACCCATAGAAACTCCAGTGAAGGTAGTCAAAAAAAGCTAGTTTGTAGCCTTTTGTCGCTTTTATTTAGTTGATTTGACAGTAAAATGGTTTTAGCTTGCTGGCTAAACGAGTTGGCTGCACTAAGAGACAAGGACGTAAACTCAACTCGTTTTTTCTTTAGGGGATGAACTGCAGCGATCAATCAATCAATCAATCAATCAATCAATCGGACTAGCAGGCCTCAGATTTGCAGTGAACATGTTTTTACCGGGTAATACTAACGTTAATTTATTTCACGAGGAAGACAGGGACCGGGATAAATGTGATGTGTTTGTACAAGTTATTGACAATCCTGATTATGGGTATTTCACCACGGAGGCTGGGCTCCATCCACTGTAGTGTAAAGCGAGACAATTATTAACAATATTAAAGCTCTGATGTATGATTACGTGTGTTAAAATTACGTTATTTATTTATATGAGCGTCAGCGTTCAGAGATCTTCTCATTCCGGTGTGAGAGCAGCAGCTGAACCCGGTAACACCACCAGCAACAGAAGCTGGTAGGGATCCGGACTTTTTAAAAATCAGCTTTGGTGTAAAGTGAAACGCTGTTTACAACATAATGTTATAAATCCAGAGGGGTGAATTTAGGCAAAGTCAGCAACATGTTTACATCGGTGAACAGCTGCAGCTGCGTAAGCTAACGTTGGTAAGCTAGTCAACATACCGCTCTCTATGAGCCCCAGCTGGATGCGCTACTTCTTCTGATAACTGAACTGGGCATGAGCTAGTTGAAGGAATGCTGGAGGAGTTTTGTTTTTGTTTTGATTGCAAAAACAATTTCAGGCTCTACTCTTCCCTTTGTTTAGTACTCGTGTCGCTCACTGTTTACATGCTTTTGCCGTCCACCATGGTGGACCCACGTGATTAGGTGATGTCGGTGTAAAGTGTCAATAGGTTAGCCCTTTCCGGGTAGTAAGGTGAATTTTATTTAGACGTGCTAAAAAAGATTAGAGACAAACATTAATGTGCCAAGCAAGTAAGATACGATTTGATTCTGATTGTGAAGCAAGAGAGATTGCAGACACAGGACTTCAGCTCCCCTTTAGTAGCTTCTCACTTTGATGTAATCATTCACACATAAACAAGCTGTAGCTCACAACCAGTTTTATTCTTTGTAAGCAGCTTTCTGAGTCACCTCTCCCTTTCTTTCACATCGCTACACAGCCTCAAATATCAGTGAAATTTTTAGGTGATTTTTAAAATTACCTGGCTGTAAGGGTTTGGTATGTCCGGATGAAAACGCTGAGGGGAAATTAACAGGTCAGAAATGCAGAATCTGATTGCTCCATCCAGCAAACATCTAATGCTGCTTTTCTTATAGCTTTTAATTAATTTGCCTTCAATGTTATTCACTCTGTAACCTGAACAGTCCACAGACGAATGTCTGAACCCATAAAACCAATGTGCATCTATAAATCTACTAATTTGTGTTATTTTGTTTGGTCTATGATTTATTATACCCATGGCGTATTTTCAGATTAAATCCATTGGTCAGAGATGAAGTGAAACACAGAGAACAAAGAAGAATCAGTAATCATTAGGCTATTATACGTTCCACCAACCTGCTCTAATACACTGAAACAATAGAGAAGGAAACTGAGCCACAGCAGTGCTTAACCTCCATAAAATAATAAAAAACTCCCTTTGGAGAATAAGTCAAGGAATTTGGCCAGAGGCAAGTAATTATGGTAGCCTCTAATTCAGAAATGTGCTGAGTGCAGTGGTAAAACAGCACTACCACAGAGGACTCATGTACCATCATCCAGACATTTACAACCACTTTAAATTTCTAAAAATCTGTGAAATTATGTCAACAATTGCTGGTTTTCCCATTAATAATGTACACATTCTGTATCACAGCAAGAAACAACGAGGTTGGGGTTTATCGAATGCAAGCCAAAGCCCCTACCCCCAATTCTTAGCTGGTTGCTATGGAAACTAGTACCTCATCCCCTTGGTAGCCGGAGACAAGGATAGAGTAAGAGAATGTAAAATAATGGCAGTCAGCAGAGTGAAGACATGAAAGATTGATAGTCCAATAGTTAAGTGAGCAGGGACTGCACAGGTAAATGACGATGTACCGAGGTGTGCATTTGTGATGCGCTGACACAAGTGGGTGTTTATCATTGTCGGGTCCAATCCAACATGGCCAGAAAACAGAATGCATGTCTGGATATGGCACTTTCTATGAAAGGAAGTAGTGGAAAGTAGAGCTGAGGAAAATAACCAAACAATCGATGCATCGAGATGCGGACATAAACAATTTTGCATCGTAGAAGAGTACGCCATAATCGATTACAGTGGAATGTAGTTTTGTTTTATTAACGGCGGCACCAGCGCAGCATCAGAAGCTGTCAGAGTAAGTGTCCTCCACATTTACCAAGTACTGTTCCACCTTAATGTGGTACTGCAGGGCTGAGCGCTGGAGTTGTAACCTGAAACCGAACCTGAATCAGCCCGACCGGTTCTGTTGGATTTGGGCCGTGAATTATGCTAATTGAGCGGGTTGTCACATGGCCCGCTCCGCTCTCTCGCACGGCAACTGAGAGAAAGAGAGAGACAGTCTGCTCACACAAGAGAGAGGATCGGAGGACGCTCCTCCAAACACGCATTATTATTTTCATAATTTCATTATTATTTCTGCTCGAAGTGCTCAGTCAGACTGAGTGTTGTGATGCCAGGTGATCCGGTCTTGAGGAGGGGGCGGGGTCAATGTCAGCGGCTGCAGCGTGATTGTCTGTCTCTTTTATTTAGGGACACGGAGAAGTTAAAAGGAGAGAGAAATAGAAGAAAGAAGTTCTTGTTCCACTTTATTTTTTTGTTTCATGAAGATAAACTGATGTTAAATTCAGCTTAAAGAGAAACTGGGAGGAAGCTTTGGTTCATTTTAGGTTACAGGAGGTCTTGATTCCTGCCTGCTCCTCCAGAGACAGCATGGACATGAGGGTTACATGGTGAGGGTCCCACAGGACAGGTTAGTGGAAAGG
This sequence comes from Nothobranchius furzeri, assembly GCF_043380555.1. Taxonomy (NCBI): domain Eukaryota; kingdom Metazoa; phylum Chordata; class Actinopteri; order Cyprinodontiformes; family Nothobranchiidae; genus Nothobranchius; species Nothobranchius furzeri. The sequence continues at coordinate 75,532,780 of NC_091744.1, read as the reverse complement.
TTTGTAGTTAGCTGGTTAGTGAAGGAGATCCATCAGCTGGGTAATTTAATCCTAATCCAGCTCACAGCCTTCTGCTGGTGTTATTATCAGAAAGAATAAAACACACATCTTAAATATTATTGGAAGTGTAGAATTTGTTTTATGTTTTATTATTTTCTGTATCAAACAGAACTTGATTCATTCTCCAACATTTCAGAAATGAACCACTGGGTTCAAATAAAATAAACTAAGTCAAATCAAATCAAAGCTTTTTTTTAACAAGTCAAACATTTCATTTGGTTTTATTTCTGACACCCTTGAGCTGTGGCATAAATATTGGACTCTAGATCTGCTCAGAGACATCAAACACTTATATATGAACCCATTATGTATATTATTATGACATTATGTGTCCTGTAGGTTTTCAGTATTTTTTTCAGATTTTGTGAGTTTTTGCAAAGCATGTTTTCTCAGCCTGAGGTGTGGTGTTGGACGAGGAAACAGATTGTTTTACTTTGTTAAATCTTCTTAAAATGTTTTTGTCCTAACCTGTTGTGAATGGGGAGCTTTTGAGGGATGGCAGGTTGTGCCAATTATGTTTTTGACAAAAAATAAATAAATAAATAAAATAAAAAGCTATTATCTGACATATTCTATTTATCGATGAAAACAAATTAATATGAAATAATTGTGACGCATCGGGATATCGAATCGAATTGAATTGTTGACCCAATAATCGTAATCGAATCGAATGACAAGTGAAGACTTACACCTCTAGTGGAAAGATTACATTGTCTCTGAGTATTTAAAGTGTTTTGTTACACTACAAGTAAAATGTGATTTTGGTCTCCTTGGGCATCACATCTTGTCCAAAATTGTTCCCCTTTTCAGTTTGGAGACACGTATGTTTCACTTTCAGAACAGGACAATTTCTGTGTCAGTGTCACCGTGATAGCTCACCAATATCTTTGCCAAGATACCATCATCATTAGATTCCATGGTAACCACAGCCTTGTCTGTCTCAATCTCACAAAGGGCATCGCCTGCTGCCACAACCTCACCTGCAAAAGACAAGAGGCACGTCTGATAACTTCTTCAACTCACATTAACACTCATTTGGCATTTGCAAAGCCAAATAACACACACGCTTTTATTAGCAAAGGGTCTCCGACCTTCGCTAAAGTGCACATGAATCATTTGTGCTGTGGCTGCAATGCAAGAATAATAATCAGTGCTGGCCTTTGCAGCTGCTCTTTTTAAGAGCTTCGTACACACTTAGAGCACATTTAAAGCTTGAAAATAATCCATGGATGTGAAAATAAGTACATTCAGGAAAATATCCACTCTGACTCAGCAGTTTTGGGGAACATTTAAATTAAGTGTCTGTATTTAATAAGATTTAAAAATCATAGCATCCTAATAAACCGGCTGGAGCAGTAAATGGGCATTACGGGACAGGCACTTAAGTGGATAAGATCCTACTTGACAGGGAGGAGTTTTTGTGTGAGGTTGGGGGACTGTTCCTCCAACCTGGCTGAGCTGCCTTGGGGAGTGCCCCAGGGATCGATTTTGGCCCCACTATTTTTCTCCCTATATCTCCTACCCCTGGGTGACCTAATCCGCAAACATGACGTGTCATTCCATCTATATGCTGACGATTGCCAGGTCATTTTTCCAATTAGGCGTGGCAGTTTATGCACCATTCAACCTTTGTTGGACTGCCTGGAGGACATCACGCTATGGTTGGCTCAGAACTACCTGCGTTTCAACAAAAACAAGACTGAAGTAATTCTGTTTACTCCACCAAAGACCCTAGGAGGTGCCCAAAGGCTTGAATTTTCCACACTGGCACCGCATCAGAAGACGGTGGTCACTAACCTAGGGGTAAAGTTGGACGCAGAGCTCAGATTTGATGCTCAAGTGAACGGAATCGTGAGATCTTGCTTCTTTCATCTACGCCGTATAGCGAAAATTAAGCATTTCTGTCACGTAGTCTTTTGGAAACTGTGATCCATGCCTTTGTTACCTGCAGGCTGGATTATTGCAACTCGCTATATACGGGGCTTAGGCAAGCTCCAATAGCACGCCTCCAGGCGGTTCAGAACTCGGCTGCTCGGTTGTTAACATCTACCAGGAGGTCTGAACATATTACACCAGTCCTACATGCCTTGCATTGGCTCCCTGTCTCCTATCGCATCAGGTTTGTTTGTGTTTAAGGCGTTAAACTCAAGGGCACCTAAATACCTTTCTGACATCATCCCGACATGTCCCAGTGCATTCCCTTAGGTCAGCTGACCAGAGACTATTAACTGTGCCCAGGTACAGCTTGAAGTCTCGTGGGAGACGTGCCTTTTCAGTGCTCGGACCAAGTCTTTGGAATGAGCTGCCAGCCGACGTAAAGCAGGCCAAATCACTGGAGACCTTTAAAAGCCGACTAAAAACGCATCTGTTCTCGTTGGCGTTTGGACATTGAAGTTGGGATTGCGTGGGCAGCACCACTTTGAATGTGTCTGGATCTGATTCTGGAAACAGGACTGATATGGATTGCGAACTTGTACTTGGGATTTCTTATTGTATTTTAAATGGTTATGTGTCTGTTTTATTGTTGTGCTTGTTATTGGTGTACAGCACTTTCTTTGTCCGTTTTGGGCATGTGAAAGCGCTTTGTAAATAAAGTTGATTTGATTTTATTTTGATTTGATTTAAAAAATGAGAAAAGGACACATAATATTTGTTTAGCATTTGAGAAATTCAGTTAAGTCCCAGTGATGCACTTCATAGGATTCTAGCTATGATAAACCATTAATTTACTTTAAATGCTTGTTTCTGTAGCAAATAGGATTAGCTTTCTGCAGATGTTCATCCATCATCTCCTCAGAACAAAACAGGATGAAGACAATCAGCTGATTATACAACTTTTTTGTGCAGCAAAAGCTGTGAATGGGCCGTGGCCAGATAATATATACTGATGGCTTGCCAGGCTCGCTATCACTGTGTTAAGTTTACCATTTCATAAATATGTTATTACCCTTATTCAAATTAAATCTGTTGTGTATGTTAAATAAACTTGCACAACCTTACATTATAGTTATAGTTGGAAATACAAGAAGCATGTATGCTGCCGGGAAGAAGGCGGAAACATGTGGCAGTGCCTGGCCCAGGCTCAGGGGACTCAGGTAGACCTTGGCGCATTCAACGGCATTTGGCAGGGGGAATTTTCAGCCTCATCCCAAGTGCCGGTGCCTTCTTCCTATTTTAAACTGCACTTAGACACTGAGGGCTGTGGGTGCAAGTGGAGTGGTGTGGTGGCATCAGCTGGCGTAGGCCAGACGATGCCTGCACTGCCTGCTCACCACAGCCATTGAATACACCTCATCAACACGCACTAACACTATATTGGAGCAGGTGGAGGGTGACTAGGGGCCTTAGCACACCTCTGTTGTCGCTTGGCTTCCCGGGGAGGCAGTAAGTATGGACTTGGGCATGTTCAACACATGTCTTAAGGCTGTGGTTGGCACTAAATGCACTGTGATTTATTATCGTGTGATTGTTCAGTAAAACAATGTTCATTTTATATTTCCTCATCAGGTTGACACAGTGATAGCTTGCTCCTGTTGTGTTGTTGCGTGTCCCTTTTCTGCAGGTCTAGAAGCAGATCCCTGTTCATCATTGATTGTTTATTCCCCCTCCCCCTTCCTTGTCTCTTCCTTTCTCTTTCACCTATGTCTCTGTGTCTGGTCAGAATTACAAAGCATTCAAAAACAATAACAATAAAGTTTTAAGTATCAGGCGTGACATTAAAAGCAGATGCTTTGATGCTCCACCTGAGAGTAAATCTGTACGGCTTGTTACCAGCATTCAGACATCAATTATGTGTGCTTTACAGCCAGACAGGACCGGGGGTGGGTACAGGAAGGAAATGTTTTGAAGCATCCATTCTCATGATTTTCACATACACACAATTGTACAAATGGCAGAAACACATGGTAACACAGCTTGTAGCCATTGAGTTCCTCATGCTGCTTCTAGATAAGAGAACCACCTGGATGATTATCAGCAATTGTGATTTCTTGAGTTAATTAGCCAACAAGGCCCTCAGGTGATCTACAACTCAAGTCTCTGTCTTACAAAGCAATGAAATGTCATTGAGGGATTGATTTGTCCTGATGTTGGTCTGTAATTGTGGGAGGATAAGAAAAGTGGAGCTTCGGATTCAGTTTTGTCCAAATAGAAGCTGTTTGAGTCATGACTATAACATATTTATGTATAATTTACTAAGGTATAAAGCTGGTAAGCGAGAGAAATGACATTGATGTAGTCAAGTTTTCTGTAAAATCTAATGCAATTTTCAGAATTTTAAAATACTTATTACAAAAATACCCTAATTAAGAAACCCTTGATTAAACTTGTATCACTTTACCTTCTTTTTTCAGCCATTTGACTATGCTTCCCTCCTCCATGGTGGGAGAGAGAGCTGGCATTTGTACTTTGAGTGGGCTGACACCTAGAGGATGGAAGGAAGAAAACACAAAATGTATATTCAAAGACAAGAGTAATAAAATAAAAAATGAATAAATATAAAGAACCGTTTTTCTCAGTGCCAGTTATTGCAAACCCGTGATCGTAGTTGATGGCTGTCAAACAAGTTAACTAGTTACGAGACTAAAAAGGATAGTAGGTTTTCTAATATCCGTAACCCATAGAGGCCACACTGTCTAACATGGAGGGGGAGGGGAGTACTGTTAATACTTATCCATGGTACAAAATAAAATACAGAACAGGTTTTAAAAATACTGACAGTGAAATTGTTCCTAAGTGGTTTTCAGTTAAATAAAAAGGTCAGAAGTCTCTTCTGTTTCTAGTTAAAGGGGTGTATGCTGTCATTTGCTGGACACTTAAAGCTTTAGTTAATTTTCATGAAGATTGTGATTTTTTATCTGACATTTAAGAGTAAATATTAATTTTTTGTGGTTATTTTTGGTAAGCTGCAAGTCTTTTGCATGTCTATTTTGTCTTCGAGTCAGCATGTTGTCTAAATCATCCTTAATTGAATATCTAATATACACTTTCCTAAAAATTTACAGGAGATAAAATTCTTGGCCACAATATCATGGCCTCTTTTTATTTTTTAGTAGATATTTCAATTTTTGCGAAGCTTGGTTTGAATTGTTTTAGAAGTAACTCAACTCCTTCGTAGATATTAAACCAGATGAGCCAATCCGGAATCGTTTTGTAAAAAACGACGAGACTTAATGTCACACACGTAAATCCATCACAATTAAACATAACTGGGTGTAGCAAACGTCAGGTCAAAGGAGAGCTGTTCTCCCTTGATTAGCCGGTTTTAAAGCCAACACTCACCAAACATCCATGGCGACTGAAATACGTATCTCACGCGATCCTGCGAAGGGTGTCGAAGCCAAAAACTTTTGTTAAAATTAAGTAATTTGAGACCAGAAAAAATTCCTTGACGACCCAAACGCAAGGAGACCGCCATGTCTTTCTCCTCCGTCGTGAGAGGTGCCCTCACAAGTGCCTGTCCATAAAGCAGCGGAAAGCCAGGATGGAGCTTGCTTTTGTTTTCCAAATCTATCATTGTGAAATTATACAGTATAGAAAAGGTTCAAAGGCATAAAAAACGTTAGCACATTCCTTTTGGCAAGGCAAAAATAATATAAATAGCATTGTATTTGTAATTAAAAAGGCAAAAAACTACCTACATGTTTCGGGCTTTATTATTTGAACAAAAAACTTTATTGATCCAACACATTTGACAGAACAGTGAATAGAAAATTGATGGAAATTGGTGTCATTCAAAGAATTAATAAGTAAATATAAATAAAAATAAAGGAGCAAGTATTTTCAAATGGATCTGAGGACACAATATTTTTCTAAAGCAAAGCAAGGCAGCCTAAATAATATTTTACAAATAGAGGGGATTCGATTTGTGAACAGAACAGAATAGAATAGAATATCCCTTTATTCTATATAGTAGGGACATGTTTGTATCACAACAGCAACCACATTCACAATAAGAACAAATAAATAAATAAGAAATAGAAGGCTGTACTCTAAACAAAAACATGTTAAACACTATTGCAAGAAATATTTTAAAGAAGAATCAATGGAATTTACAAAATGTTTGAATTAAAAAATAAAATATTGTGAGAGAACAAGCAGATTATTGGAGTGATCAGTAGAGAAATGTGAAGATAGAACTACAACAGAACTGTGCAAATAACCAAGCAGCAGGGAGGCAAAAAGTTTTAGTGGGTTAGTTGGAAGCAGCACTGGTTGCAAATCCTAACTGCTGCTGGGCCTGGGAGGAAAAACCCATGACAACGTTCCTTCATGCCCATAGGATGCAGCAATCTGTCACAGAAGGAGCTCTTCTGATCCAAAACAGCATCATGCATGGGGTGGGAGACTATCGTCCAACAGTGATGCTATTTTTGCTAGAGTCCTTCTGTCTCCCATTATATGCACTGGATCAAGGGTACATCCCAAGACAGAGCTGCCCTTCTTAATGAGCTTATCTAATATCTCTCTGAGCCACATAAGACGTAAAATATAAGAATGTAAGAATTCCTTAATGTCATTATATACACATAAGTTGGCAGCTCTCAGCTTGCAGACACACATTTGTAGAATATAAAAGCAACAGTGGGCAAATCACAACAATATTGGTCAGTGCAAACACTGGTAAAAAAAAAAAATAGGGACCCTTAGTCATGCCCATCCACTTCTGGACCATGGGTCTCCAGAAGAACAAAAAAAAAAAGAGAGAATGCAAGTCAATCGGGTTAAAACTGTTATTTTCTAATTACACTTGTTCTGTTCCATGGATTTCACAGATGATGATTGTGCATTTTAAAGAACGGGCAAACATTATTTTAGGTTTTGTGTAAAACTATGTCCAGAACAACAAATGTGCATCACCAAAGTGACATCATCAAACCAGAAATGCCAGTACTTGGTAACACAGCATGCCTTGGCCTGTGTTTAAGATTGGTTTTAAGTAAGAACTCTAGTTGTACGCTATCTGATAAGGTCTAATGAAAAAAGAAAGGAAACTTTTTATTGACCCACTTTTTTCTCGAACCACACGTCTATTAACAGTTTCACAAAAACACCTCCCTATTCTCTTGTCTGTGTTCATTTTATTTTTTCTGCACAATTTTTATTTTAAATGTTTTTGGTGCATACGCCAGAAACAAGTCTTTTATCTGTGTGATCTAAAGATCCACAGATCAGTTAAGTCTTGGATTCAATAACCAGTTTGACCACCTTCTGACAGTGATAACATGTTTCCAGTAACTGCAGATGATTTTCTGCACAGTTCTTCCTTACAGGGCTGCTTTAAAGTCAAGTCTTTTCCTCCAGACACTCCACTGCATAGAAGCTCCCTTCAGGCATGATAGCTGCAAAGATAAAAATAATGTAAATTAAAACATGAGCAAGGCACCGACACAAGTTGACATCTCGGCCCAATCCCAATACTTACATTTTGCCCTACGATCTTCAGCAATATGCACTCGGAGGAAGTGCACAGTAAGGCTTCAAATGGGTAGTACACACATGTGCAAATAATTGCAGAATTGGCACAGTGAGGATTGCGTCACTGACTGCAATGCATGCTGGCTACTTAAAAAAAACTTTATTAACAACTTTCAAACAAACAAACAACTGCTGTTTATATTAAATCTTAGTCTAAAACATTCAGAGCAGAAGTTTCACTTGAAAATACATATTTTCAGAAAAGGCACTCGAGCCATTGTTCTGCATCAACACAGACTTAGGCAAAGCACGGTTCAGCGGTGCAAAAGGGGTGTAGTCAACTTCCACACTTGAGGATTGGGACACCCTACGCACTAGCACCCCTGGACTGGAACGTACAATATAAGGGCGCAACGTTGGAAGTTGAGAGTATTGGTTTGGGCCCTATACTATACCATATTGGGTCTGAGATCCTTAGGAAACAGTCAGCTGGTAGAACCCCGGGTCAGAACCAAACAGGGTAAAGCTGTTTTAAGCTACAATGCTGCACACAGATGGAATCAGCTTCCTCATGACCTCAAATGTGCCCCAACTCCAGTAAATTTTAAATCAAAATTGAAACCCTTCATGTATTCATCACTTTTTGAATGACTGTTCTGCATGTTCTGCGCTGTAACTGCTCACACTTTAACTTTGTCTTTTCTTTTACATTTTTAAATCTAAATTTAATTTGTGTGTATTTTAATCGTGCTGTTACATTGCTTTTAATGTTCTTGCTATTCTTGCAAATGGAAAGCACATAGAATTGCCTCTGTGTATGAAATGTACCAAATAAATAAAGCTGCCTTGCCTTGTTGACTCCCAGAATCAACAGCTGGTTGACAGAACCATTGCCAAAAACCACAGGACCAAACGAACCAGTGAAGAAAGCACGGCTCAGCATCATATACCAGGGCGATACGAATTTCATTTCACAAATTTCTTTCACATAATTACATCAATTCATTAATCCATTGTAAAACAATAGCCATAACCATCTTCTATGTGAAAACGGGGGGAAAGAATAAGAAAACCTCACATAGCCTTCCCCCTAGTACTGAATACAAAACACATTACATAACACAAAATGGCCTCCTACGTTATATAATCATATTTGTACAATATAACATGCAAAACAAATCACTATTTCCCATAATTTATCCCTTAATCATAAGATTGTAATATTTTCTGTTTGACCAATTTCAGAAACTGTACAATAGTTAAAACTTTTTTTAAACCACATCACAATGTACTCCACATTTTTGCTCCGTAAACTGATATACACATTTGTTTGTGTCATTCGTGCAAACATTTCTTTAAACTCATATTTCTTTCTTGTATTGCCCTCCTTAGGATTCACCATAAAAACTTTTTGTAGCCCCATTGTCAGTAAAAATGTTTTAGTTATAAACATAATTAATAAAGTTTATAAACCATCCATCCATCCATCCATCCATCCATTTTCATCCGCTTATCCGGAGTCGGGTCGCAGGGGCAGCAGCCTAAGGGGAGAGGCCCAGACTTCCCTCTCCCCAGCCACTTGGGCCAGCTCCTCTGGGGGAATCCCAAGGCGTTCCCTGGCCAGGTGAGAGACATAGTCCCTCCACCGTGTCCTGGGTCTACCTTTAGATCTCCTCCCGGTTGAACTAACCGTATCAATAGATTTTATTATTTTTGACAGACTGAGCAACCTATTAGTATGTTCTCTAGCATTTACTCTATGTAAAATTCTAATAGCTCTCTTTTGTAATAAAAGCAGTGGACTATAGTTCTTGATTTATATGTATTACCCCATACCTCTACAAAATACTCTACATGTCTCTTTCCCAAAGACCACACCATTACCGTTTGTTACTGTATTACTGCGGAGATCCAGAACAGAGCAGTCATCAGCAACCTCATCTATTAATGGCATGTGGACTAATGACAAGGAAATGACAGAAAATTGAAATTTATTTTCAAAGTGCTAATGAAATGGATTCATATCTATGATTTAATCTTTTCGTCAAGCAAAATTTCAGCTTTCACAAACATATGAAGCAAAATGTTTTAACAAAAACAGGAAGCAGGAAAGCTTATCTTTTGTTCTACTTGGTTACCGAAAGAGTAAAGGCTCTTGGGGGTTTACAACCACAATATCATTATTTATTGATTTATTACTGCAACGTGCGAGAAGAAAGCAAACAAAACAGTATAACTGTTTTTTGGTTATTTAGAATTTAGAAGTTTTGCTTTTGATCTTTGTGAAAGTTTCTAACAAATGTTATTATTCAGATTTTCTTAGATTTTTGTGGAGCTTATAGGTTTTTTTTAAGCAGACAATAAATATGAGCAAATTCTTGGACAATAACTGTGGCAAATAAGATTAAAGTATTTCTACCACAAGCTGGCACATCCTGGTGTTGCTGCCGTGAATGAAGATCCTCACCTGCAAAATCTCCATTGCTGAGATATGTACTGCCCTCTGCTGGGATGAATAACAAAAGATCAGAGTATGTAACACCTCATGCAATCATTTTCTGTTTTCTTTAAGTGCATGCACATTTATGTCAATTCTAAGCAGATTTTTATTTAGTTAATGAAAATAGAACTGATAGCCCTTTTTTTTGGGGGGGGGGGGGGCAGAGCAAGTCAGTTTAGGACATGGGAATATTAATGATGTTACAACAAAGAAAAAAAATCCTTTTGGTGAGAACAGGACAGAAGGTGTTTAAATTTAATGTTCCACACTAAATGTAAGTCTTTTAAAGCAAAAAAAAGTTTTAAATCATATATTAACGACAACCTTGAACTCTTTTTACATTTGTCTTTTGTCTTTATTTATTTTGGACATGCGTACATACACATAGTAATACACACAACATAAGTAAGCTCTCCTCGTTTATTTTTTTAAAATTTATTTAAACATTTTTTTTACACATGTTCAAAAGGGAGTAGGAAGAAGCATCAGCTTATTTAATCCCACCCCTTTCTCGACATTACATAACTAATAGTTATTTAATGTTGTCCGGTAGGTTTTGGCAAATTACTTTGCAACATATTCACACAAATGGCACATGGTTTATCACGATCATATCCTAAATACAAACATTTTGTGTTTATGCACACACGTGTGGACCTTCTTATTCCTTGTATTTGGTAAACATCATGAGTTTAAGCCTTTTTATTTTAAACAGCATCATGTTTGGACATTGCCTCAATTCATCACTCATTCTGTTCCACTCCACACACACACACACACACACACACACACACACACACACACACACACACACACACACACACACACACACACACACACACACACACACACACACACACACACACACACACACACACACACACACACACACACACACACACACACACCAAAAGTTTTTAATGTTGTTCAGACTCGAGCATGTTTGAATTTTAACTCCCCTCTTAACTGATACCTCCCCCCCCCTTTTATGAAACAGTTTTAATATGTTGTCTGGAAGTAGTTTATTGTTTACTTTATACATTTGCTGTGCTGTTTGAAGTTGAACTATATCTGGAAATTAGACGATTTATGGTTTTAAAAATAATGAGTTTGTATGATCTCTATAACCAGTGTTATGAATGATCATAAGAGCCCTTTTTTGTAACACAGATAATGATGATAATGCGCATTTATAGATGTACATTTTCTATACATATTATTGAAAACATGAACATTTAGCACCTTCTAAATGTAAAATACCCTGTTTCTTCAGTTTGTGTACGCTGTGCACACATGGACACACGTTATTTGATGAGCAACAACAGATAAGGGAAATAAACTATAGTTTAAAAAACAATATACAGATATATATGTATATATATGTATGTATATATGTGTATATATATATGCATATATATATATATATATATATATATATATATATATATACATATATATCTGTATATTGTTTTTTAAACTATAGTTTATTTCCCTTATCTGTTGTTGCTCATCAAATAACGTGTGTCCATGTGTGCACAGCGTACACAAACTGAAGAAACAGGGTATTTTACATTTAGAAGGTGCTAAATGTTCATGTTTTCAATAATATGTATAGAAAATGTATGCTTATATATACACATACATACATATATATATATATATATATATATATATATATATATATATATATATATATATATATATATATATATATATATATATATATATAAACAAGCAAGAACATGTTTGGTGTTGTGTAACAACCAAAGGAAGCATCTTAGAATCGTGTCAAATACTTCCTCGTGCTTTAGGGCAAGATGCACAGAAAACAGCCAAAGGTTTTTTTTTTTTTTTTTTTTTTTGTAAATTGGTGTGGAGCGCCAACATGGTCCAAACCTTCCATGAGAATACCAAAATGTACACAGCTCTAATCTGTCCGACTGAATGCCTAGCAGGTTTATTTGAGTGTGAACAGACAACGATAAGGGCTCTCGATAAGATGTGATACAATAGCTCCAGTGTCTAGGCTTAACAGATACAAAATCCCATCTGTTATCACTCACTTGTTCTTCCTCCAGCATGAATCTGATAGAATTAATGTCATCTCCTAAATGATAAAACAAATCCATTGTGGTTCATTCAAATCAAAAAACAATTTTCTGACACTAACACATGAAGCCACTCATGAAAAGCTTTTGTTAAAAACCAGACAGCAGCAACTGTTGTTTGTTTATACCAATGGATTATAATCCATGTTGTTTTGTTTTTTCCTAAAATGAGACACGTGGAGTAATTATTTCCACTCAAGCACACGGAGGCTTTTGTCCCCAGATTTATTCCAACCGGTTTGGGTGCATAACCTCCATGCCTGCTGCAGATGCCCACAGACCAAGCCTTGTTACTCTACAGACATGTAGTGCAGGTTCAACGGTGCAATCTCTTACTCATAGGCAGTTCTTAAGAGCCATAAAAGGATTGCAGACCTGTGTGAATCCCACATTTACAGCTCAGTGCATGAAAGAGACTGATTTGAATGGGATCTTATCAGGCTTTAAACATTCTCACACATTAGGAGTATGTAAAGCAAGGGTTCGTGTTTGCAAGGGCAGTGGTCTGTTAGGAAAATGAAGCTAGATCAGTTTGTCCATTTCTGTTTTATTTAGTCATCCATGTAACAGGCTCCTCTATAAAACAGTGGATATCTCTGTGCCTTTGATAATTATTTTATCTGGCAATAAATTGGTTTTAATTTGGTTTATATCTCAATCAGAAATTTGATTCGGATAATTTGAAATGAAATGATTAACCTATATAGATCCGTTACATAAATGTGTGAGGGAAGGGTGGTTGGGGGGATGAAAAAGAAAAGAAAAGGAAACAAGTCTATGTATTCATTTGTGTATATATGTATATATAGAGGTCTATAACTTTATGCTTCTCTCTGTGTAACTCGTTTTCTCTTTTTTTTCGATTCATGTGTTGAGATTGTGTGGGCCAACCAGTCCAGGAACTATATTGTTCAATTTCTTTTTTTTTTCTCTCTTTTAAGAATCATGATTGTTTCATTTGTATTAATGTTATTTTAGTTAAAAGGGGCAGATAACATAAGTTTTTCTTCCTTCTGTCCCCTTTTTCATTTTGGCTTGTAGCAATTTTTTTTAGTATTTTTATTTTAATGTCAATAAATGAAAAATGAAATATAAAAAAAAAACATCGTCTCACAATAGTCACAGTCTTGAGTACGTTTTTTATTTTCTTGTGTTCTTTTATTTTTTTGGAAACACTGGTCAAGTGACCCATTGGGCGCTGGGGATTGTAACAGCCTCGTCACCATGTTGAGTGGGTTTCTCACTCTCTAAACCCAACTGGAGTCAAAGCAGGGTGGGCAACTATGTCCGTTATTTGCCCAGTCTACGGTCGCAACTTGTGCACTCTTGAGAACAGATCACGTGGCATTACGGTTGACGTTTCTAGTCCATCTGTTGGGATTTGATATTTAAATATATATTTTATTATATTTATATTTTAACTATCATGTCACACCACATGTCTGATTTTGTGAAGAAAAAGTTATGAAAAACCTTCCTCAGTAAAATAAATGCACTGAGGCCAAATGAGAACCCATCCAAGATGGCAGCCCGCTGCTACGCCTGTTCCAATAGGCAGTGCCAGTCCATGGGGTGTTTACTGATATATCTGTGTCCTAAACAACAAGTACATTGAAGAAGTGTTGAGGTTTCTTGGGCCCAAAACCATACTTGAACTTCCACCGTTGCACACTTCAATTGCCCGTTCCCGGGGTGCGGGTGCGTAGGGTGTCCCTATTCTCAAGTACGGAAGTTGACCGTGCCCCTTTTGCACCCTTGATCCGCACTTCGCCATAGTCAGCATTAATATGGACTTCAGCAAAGGGTATTACCCATAATCCATTGTTGCATTGGATTTTTTAGAAGAAGATGGAGCAATAACTCATGTACCTTTTCTGAAAATATGTATTTTTAAATAAAATAATAAAAATTGAAGATCAAATCAAATCAAATCAAATCAACTTTATTTATAAAGAGCTTTCACATGCCCAAAACGGGCAAACAAAGCGCTGATGTTAAAGATGTTTAATGATATTTTTTCATGCTCTGAATGTTTTAGATTATGATTTAATTTGGACAGAAATTGATGTAAATTTTGTTAAATTATTGGTTGTTTGAAAGTTGTTAATGAAGAATTTTAAGAAAGCACACACAGTAACCGACATGCTTTGTGGTCGAAAATGCAATACTGCCTGTCCCAATTTGGCAGTTATTTGCATACTCGTGTACTAAGCCTTACAGCGCATGTCCTTTAAGTGCATTTAATGGAAGTGTGGAGGGTGCAGTGCAAATACAGGGATTGGGCGTGGGTGGCACAGGGGTGGGGAGAAGGATTCAGGGGAAGAAGTGCTGGTCCAGATGGTGGTAATGCACCTTACGTTGCTTGCAGACCATCATAAAACTCTACAAAGAAGAAGAAGAAGTCCCAAACATTTGACGTGACAAAGGACAGTATGGCTGAAGTTAGTCAATGTGTTTTTTATTCAAAAGGCTTTTGAACCATTTTGCTCCTCCTGAGTGCCTCATAACCCTTTGGTCTAAAGCTACACCTGTATCCCTCAACCGAAGACCACTGAGGTGTTTACAATCTTTTCACACCCTATAAGCTCTCCGTGTATGTTTGCTGTTTTTGACATACAAGCCGTTGTGGTTCCGTCCAGTCACGAGCACAAACTGGCTCTAATTACCTTCACTGAGTCATCAGTAGGAAAAAAAAAGAAAACTATATAAAGCTTTCCTTAAAGGAAGTTTCATGTTTTTTTTTTATTTTTATTTTTTTGTCTTTCGAAAATCCCATCAGCTCTATTTATAGGTGACTCGTGTTTAAGTCTGACTGTAAGGATTTGTGTGAAACTTCCTCTTATCCACATCATTATCATTAGATTGGTGAATGACTAATGACGGCATGGCAACAATAGATCTGACGCACTGGGTGAATTTTAAAACCAGCAGCAAAGATAACGACACAGTGTGGAGTCAATGAATGCCACTCTGTGTAAAAAAGGGTCGCACAAGCCGGATAAGTTGGAGTGAAGATTGTGCATAAATTTGCTTGCGATCATGGGGGGGTTACTGACACCGCCTTTATCTTTGTGGCCAATCAAGGCACAGTCATTTGTCAGCTGTCTGCTGGAACCTGCTTGGGCACGCCGTGGCAAACAATTAACTGTGTGGCATTTCCCAGAGTCGGATCTATAAGTACAGGCTTGTAACGGATCCAGTAGGAACAGGAGATCCTGTATCAGTGGAAAAATCTGAAGGATGACTTGAGGCCTTTTGGTTTGAATAATCAGCTGATCTGAAGTCACATTTCTAATCTAAGATGTCTAATCACCCAATAATTTCTTAAGAATGACCTTCATGAAATTAAAAACAAGTACAAGCTTTTATTTATACCAAAGTTTGACAGACATTTGCACACTTTCTTTACAGTTAATTTAACGCAAAGCATAAAATAAGACAAAACAAACTTTTGGTTGCCGGCGAATGTCAATATTTTAATATGCTGCGCTGTGCTTATGGGGTGTTTTATGACTTTTTTGCATTTTTATCTTTCAGGGATCAAACATTCTTCCCGGAGGACACTTCACAGTATCAGAATCAAAACACTTAACTATGTTTGTCGTATGTGCTTTGACTGCTAAATCAACTTCATTGGAACATGGGAGAAACAACTGGGCTTAATAAGTACTTTTATACATAAACAGATGTTACCAGCATGTCTGTTTTATTGAGCTCTTCAAAATGTTTGACAAGGCACAGCTAGTAAAAAGATTGCAGTGCAGTCTTACAACAAAGACGGATGTAAAAGCAAAAGTACACAGAAAAGCAAAACACTTTTAAACAGTTCAAACACTTCTAAATGGTTACAGAAAAGATAAATGAAATCCAACAATAAATTAATGAAATTTTCACTTCTCTGTCTCCCTCCATCCTCTTGCATTCCTCCCAAACTTGTAAACCAGTCTGCGTCCGTCTACTCGTTCTAGGATTTCTCTTTTGTAATAATATCTGTAACAGAAACAGACAGAAATATTTTATTTGGAAAAACAGGTTTAAGAACTGTGTCTCTTTATTGACTCCGTTTCACAATAATTTCTTTTTTTTTTTTTACCAACCTGCTCTTTTAGCAGCTTTTGAGACACCTCTCATGAATAAAATACTGTATTTTACCTCAGAGTCTGCCGACACTTTAGCTTCACAAATGCTAATGCACTCATCATGTAATTACATGCAGTGATGTAAACAGTGGCCTGGAGGCAGCGCTAATACTGTATTGTGTTTACATGAAGTGCATTGTTTTCAGGAATCTACTTTGATTAAGAAAAACTCATAATTAGGGGTAAATTGTGTAGTAGCCATTTTCATATTTTACACAGAGTTTCTCTCATTACCACCATAGTTTATGAAATAAGACTGCCTGGTAAAAGGATCACCAATGACCAGACTGCACACCAGCACTGGTCTGTGGATGATTTGGTGTTAGAGCTCACAGACATTCTTAAAACGTCATTTTAAAAAAGACAAAACAAACAAAACCTCATCTCTATGCATCTTTATAAAACTTGATGTGCAAAGTGTGGTGTTTTTAAAAATGAGTAAAATATCTGACACACAATACGACAATAAGAGCACACCATTTACATTTGTGCATCTGGTAATGTGAGCATTCAACCCTAGCCTGGCCTGCCAGACTCCTCTGTTTAATTCTGCACAGACAAAGGGTCTGGGACCTCTCCTATTCAAATAACCCCACCCCCTGAGAAATCTAACCGAGCCGATCAGCGCTGAATAGCGTACGTCACACACCATAAAACCGAGTTTGTCAAACATGGCGACTGAAGTTGAGTTCGCTGCAGCTCTTTCCTCTGTTCTAAATAACTCGGCCACGTCTAACAACAAGTAGAAGCGCTAAAAGCCTTTCTTCTCGGAGCGAACCAGCCGGTAGGTATTTTATATTAACCCAGTAACTGGGAAATGGCTTGAATTCATAGAGCACCTCCTAGGGTTCTACACCCCCGCAAGACGCTTTACGGGTGAAGTGTCTTACCCAGTGACACAACGACTGCGACTGGTGAATCTGCAACCCTCTGGTTATGGGATGGAAACTTTACTCATCTGTCACCATTGCTCCATAAAAAGCCCCATGGTTTTCCCACACAAAGAACCAAAAGATTTATTTCTTTTGTATACGGAAGTATAAAGTTAGTAGGCGATGGAAAATTACCAATACGTGCTTTGGGGTCACATTCTTTAAGCGCTTTTTGACTTTTACTTTGAAAGGCACCCTATATAAAAATAGCTTATTCTTTTTCTTCTACTTTGGACTTTATGTTGACATATGAGGAGGAATCTCAGCAAAATTTCCTGTGTCATTCGTTTTCTTTATAAATGTAACTTCAGTAAAAAAAAATGGACGGAGAATGTTTTGTTTTAGGGGTTAAGGTGAAGTTGTAGCCAAAGTAAAGGACAATGGTAAATGGCCCGTATTTGATATAGCGCCTTCTAGAGTCATGGGACCCCCCAAGGCGCTTTACAACACAATCAGTCATTCACCCATTCACACACACATTCACACACTGGTGGGGATGAGCTACGATGTAGCCACAGCTGCCCTGGGGCGCACTGACAGAGGCGAGGCTGCCGAGCACTGGCGCCACTGGTCCCTCCGACCACCACCAGCAGGCAACGTGGGTTAAGTGTCTTGCCCAAGGACACAACGACAGCGACAGACTGAGCGGGGCTCGAACCTGCAACCTTCCGATTACGGGGCGAGCACTTAACTCCTGTGCCACCGTCTCCCCGGTGAATAACAATTGTGAATAATGCGATGTTCAAAGGGATGAAAAATGAAAAAAATGAAGAAAGCACAAATTTACAGAGTTGAAAGTTTGACAAATTATATGAAAATCAGTGAAAGCCGTCTAAAAACATTGATTAAATAATAAAAATTGGTTTGCCTGAAGCATAAAGTGTTTATCTGGATTCCTGAGAATCTACACCAACATATTATTATTATTATTAATGTTGTACCTCATTGCACGACTTAGTTTCTCATATGTCATGCTGCTGTTATTCTTCTTCTTTCCCCATAGCTGTGCCACTGCTTCTGACTTCAGGAATCGAAACACCCCCTCCGTCCGATCCTCCCACTTGATCAGCCCCGGGTTTCGATCTGGGTTTAGCAGAATATCTCTGATGAACTCCCACAGGTGGGTTCCTCTCGGGTCTTTGGGTGCAAAAGGTTACAGCAAAGCAATAATTACAGAGACAGTTAGGAATGCTTAAACACTAACATATTTTTCTCATACTTACTGTGTTTCTTGACCGGATGATTTCGGCTGAAAGAGCGTTTGATGTCTTAGGGGAAAAAAGACAAGAGGGTGTTTTATTTCTAACTCCTGGTTGTTCTTATTATTTTAAATCTGAACATATTTTGTTGAGAAAGAGAAAATCCTAACCAGGGCTCAAGGGAGTGGGTGAGGCATCGGGAGCAAGTGAACAAAGTGAAGGATCATAGATCTCTAAAAGGAAATATATTGAAATTAATTTAAGAAGCTAAAAATTTTACGGCAGTAGTTATGCTGCAGATAAATATAGCTTAATCACCTCCAGGTGGATAGCCGACATCTGGATATGGACATGAGTCTGCTGTAGTGAGAAGAAGCAAAATTGAAATGATGAGGTTGATTTAAAGATGTTGTCGTTTAAAGATGTGAGAGCATGGACATATTTTATTTTTTTTGTGGGGGGGTGCCCCCATACTTTTTCTAAAGTCAATTTTTGACCCCTGCACTTTTTACCGTCTCAAAACAATATCACGCTATGTTAAATAGGCACTGGTTGAGCGCTAGGACCAAGCAGAAAGCAACCGCTTGTGTTGGAGCCTGTTTCCCGTTAGAACCATCCATGAGCACATCTACTCACTGACTTGCTAACGTGTGATTGGCCGTTCCTGCCACTCGTGTACTAGACAGTTCTTCATTCCTGGCATAGCGTAAAACAGCCTCTAGGCTGTAGCTTCGCACATATTTTTTGTATACTTACTGTAACCCCCCCCCAACTCTCATGCTGGTTGTGTGTCCCCCACTTCTAACATCCAAACTATGTCCATGGATGTGAATGTTAAAACTCTTACGTTCAGGTTTGAGTTCCAGTTGCCCAATATCCACATGATATTGTCCTGCAGGGAAAAGAGGCAAAGTGAGGCCCACATTGATGCATTACATGTCATTTGTGATGCAACAGTTGAAGATTGCCCATTAAAATTCACTTCATTAGACAGTTACATTTAAATAGTTCAATTACTGCTTAATGTTATTGAAAGTCTGAGAGTTTTTAACAGTAAACAATCAGACAGTGTTAACAGACATAGGATTGTCAGAGTGTATGTATGGGTAATGCATACATATCAGCCTTTTCCCCTTAAACAGTCTGTTGGAAAAATGTAAAAAACAAAACAAAAAAAAAAAACCAGAGCTTCAAGGAACAAAAACAACTCTGCTCTTGGTTTGAATGTTTGACTTTCTTTGTTTACTGGAAGTTAAACCTGTTCAGCCAGCTGTTACGGTAATGTCTGTGTTGTAAATGCCTTAAGGCATTAATGCATTTAAGAATTCTTAAAAACCCCACCAAAAACCCCCAGAGTCATTAATCCGCTTACCAGATTGATGTCATCTTTTTTTTTGTTTAAATTCACTCTTGCAAAAAGAAAAGTAAAATCTATCAACTACCATACATAGGTACTCATTTGCTCTGCTGTGTTCCACCGTGCGAGGTGACCTCTGACCCACTGTGATCCCCACTCAACACACACACACACACAGCTTCACATTTTTTAAGAGACGTCGTCTTCATGTTTACCCCCCCCCCCCCCCACCCACCCCACCTTTCATTCTGATGCTCACCGCTCGATTTGAGCTCCATGATGCTGTTGAAAAGAATTTGTCCCACGCTGCCTGCAGCACGGATGAAGTCATGGTAGCCCAGGCTGCAAAGCTGATGGCCGTCAATGTCAAAGTTTTGGAAGGGAATGCTGGCGGCATCAATTTGGTGTATGTCCATGATCTGCTGCAGCCACTCCCACACCTGGAACTTACTCCAGAACTGAGGCTGGGACTCATGAGACCACAGGCGGCTCGCGTAACCAGACATCATCAGCGGACCTGAGCACAGGCATCAACAGTTAAGAAAACACGTCAAAAAAGGGTGAAGAAAACATTCACAGACATGCTGTCAAATAATGAGCCTCATTGAGAGTTTAGTGAAAGAGCTGTTGACGTATTTCTCAGTCGGGAATCTTTGATTCATGTTTCAGAGCTCTGGGCGCACCAGGTGAGAGATCCATCACCGTTAAGTGATTTTCACTAAGTGTTTTCAGCTTCATCACAATAGATTGTTTATGGGAGAGCAATGGAAATCCTCAAGCAGAACATTTTACCGTTTTCTTTAAGCGGTTTTAGAAGTAATTCTAATGATGATGAATATCTGTTTCATTAATTTGGGTCAAAATACTCACTATCAGAATAGAGGCCAGGAGGTCCCCAGGTGGAGGTCAGCTGGCTGTCCAAGGCTGAGGATGAAGTTATACTCATATTGTAGCTTTTCCACTGGGATGTACCATGGCCCAAGAGCTAGGGAGGAGGGAGAGATTTGTTTCACAGAAATATCACATCCATTCTGGTACGCCAGATTGCCCCAAAACCCCATTTTTATTATAAAAATATCACATAGTTTTACCATAAATGTGTTTATCAAACGCACAATTCATGGTCAAAATGTATGATGTCAACCTGAGTGAGCATTTAAAATCCTTTTTTATTTACTTTTTATTTTATTGAACTTTAAATTAAAATTTTGCTTGAGGATTAAGGAAAAGCACACACACACACACAAACACACACACACACACACACACACACACACACACACACACACACACACACACACACACACACACACACACACACACACACACACAAAAGAAAAATCAAACACCTGACTCATGTTGTCATAATTCATGCATGCAGTGCTTCTTTTTGGAGAGTCCCATGCTTGATTTAAACTTCCTTGTTGCTTCCTTGCACAGGATATTTAGAGAAATGCACAAAAATCAGGAGATATTTTGGGAGAAGACATTGGACACCGCCCCCATAAACAAGCAAACAAACAAATACAATATAACACAACAATAAATTGGCTTAAGCAAAACATACTGCTGCCACAGGATGCAATGGAATGCCAATATAGAATATTTGAGCATTAAAGCATTTGAAACTATGAGATAAAACAAGATAAAAGCCTGCTTGCGAGCCTGATAGAGGGTTCCCTAAATGCTTTGTGCCATTACCCTGGTTATAAAAGGCTTTGCTAAATGTACCATGCATAAAGTCCCACATAAAAATGCATTATTAATTGATACATAACATGCACATTTATACTGTTGCAGATATATAGGCTTTACGAGGCACTAAAACATAACAACACAAAGAGGTTCTGTTCCTGTACAGGTAATGAGTTCTGTAAGCAAATGTTTTACTTTTTAACCAAAGCTCTTTTCTTTGCACACGCCGTTTAATTTATAAACCAGCATTGCATTTACTTTTGGAAAACTGACTTTGAGTAAGTGTTCAAAATGAATTAAGTAAGATTATTTCCATATTGACCACTTTGTTTCCATGCAAGCTGGTTTTAACTAACTGTCATCCCTAACAGCTACCGACCTTTCAAGGTTATTTTGCCTTCAATTGTGTGTTGTGAATGTAAAATGTTAACAAAGACATGTTTCAGACTTAACTCCAAGTATATTTGCATGAGATGCAAATGCAGCAGTGTCAAAATTTCACCCGCTTCACTGTTTTGGTGGCCGAAGTGTTGCACGGGCACAATAGTTGTGTTGTATTTTCTGGGTTCACAGCTGGTGTAAGCTGGTGTATATTACAGTCACACAGAATTGGCCAAACTGGCGCGTGTTAATAAGGTACAAATGTTGGCTCTAAATTCCAGTCTACATGTTATTTGACATGATTTTAAAGCATTTTTTTAAATTATTTTAACCCTAAAAGCATTCAAATAAATTCATAGTGTTTAAAGTGTTTTGTGTGTTTAAATTAATGTAATCACAAATTGTCAAAGGTCAGAATGATAGCTGACCTATTTTTAGTGGCTAGACCGTAAAACAGATGCCTTCACACGGCTACCTGTTAGGCTTTTATGATGGGTTGTAAACAACCTTCCAGAAAGCCTCGTCAGACGAGTTTATCTCAACAGTAAATGTGGTACAATCAAATTAAACCTCTACGGGAAACATTTAGCAAAGGATTTTCCCACACCTTCGTTTTAAAATCAACTTGGAACTAAGGCTTCTAATTGTGCTCGTAAAATCTGTGCTACACACCAAACAGGATTAACTCCTAACCCGACAAGTCAGTTAAAATGACCTGCTAGCTGTGTTAACGCTTCTTATTTACCTCTGCCAAGAACGTATCTTATCAAGAAGGTGCAGCGTGCTCTACGTCAATACAATAATCACGCAGGTCCGCTGAGAAGGTTTATAGATCAATTTCCCTTCAGCTGAGTCACAGTAAAAGATCACTTATTTGCCTTGATATGAGAAGATAAGGTGCATAGTTGAGTCTCCTGGCGTTTGAATGAACAGTGTTTGCTTTCATTTTCATCTTAGGTATATTCTCAAGCTTGCAACGTTTTCTGTTTCAACTCTTCTCGTGTTTTCTCTGAACTACGATTAATTTTGGAATAAAAATGCTCCCTTCTTCCCAGAGATCTCATCAAATATGAATGTGATGGCATTAAACAATCCTATACATGTTTCTTGGGATTTGAAGTTCCCTATTTGGATTTGAGTGACTTCACTCGGGTATGAGGACGCAATCCTTAACATTTCTGGTGTCTGTGGGTTTTACTAAAAGCTGTAACATGGCATTTTTCAAAAGATAAATAAAAGCATCCTGGTTGAAGTAAACTGCATCACCTACCAGAGCAGAAGAATTGGGTCCTACCAGACCGGACAGATGCCTCACGTAGATCCTTCACTGATCCAAGAGGACAGATCAGCCCAATTTCCAGACGAACAAGTTTTCCACACTGCCCGTGTTAACAACCTGATGAAGAGCGTGCTCCGGCTTCCCAGGCTTTCAAAGTTTTTAATCAACAAATATGTGCACACACCACAGGTGCTATCCCTCCACAATGGGATTTTTATCCTGCTAACTTCCTCGTCCCATTTCAATTGGCTCTACAGGTTCTTAATTTGCATAATACACCCCCCCAAACACACACACACACACACACACACACGCACACACACACACACACACGCATGCACACACTAGTCATAACTTTCACATTCCTTGTTGGCACAGTTGCTGCTCATGCGCCTAAACACACAAATAAAACTCACTTGACAACAAATGTCACACTTGTGAGAAAAGATATAAAGTCACAAATCCGATCATACACAGGAAGAGAGAATTAAATGGTGGCTTTAAATGGAATTAAACACTAGAAAAATATTCTCCTGTATTAATGGTATGGAACCCTGAAAAAAACATGCTATGATTATTCTTGACTCTAATCAGTCTGAGTTTTTCTTGCAGGCTGAATATGAAAATAGTCTCCTACACCTAATTCCTGCATTTTTCTTGACTATTGGAAGCTAACCGTTAGCATTAGCAACTCCACCACACAGCAGAACTCCTTCATTTGTGGCGATAAAACATCAATGTTGCAGAGCAAACAGTCAGTGGTAGAGTCACGTTGTTTTTATCCAGTTAGAGGAGAGATGTCCAAATATCCAACACGTTCTCACGTCTGTGACCAAGCAGTTGTTTCCGATGCACTGGGAGTCCCAACGCGCGGGAGGAGATGCGTCGCTCTCCTACTGCCGCGGTAAAATGGTGATTTCACCAAATGCTGACCTTTACCCTCTTGCTGTTTAACCATCCCTTCACCCCATTCTAACTTTAACCCCCTTATGCTTTCAAAACTTTGTTTCTAGTTGTAACGTCCCTCTTCAACACAGTCAACGGGAACTTTAGAATGAGCAAAAGAGGTAAAGGTTAGGATGGCGGTAAGGGGAAGGCAAAATAGCAAGAGGTTAAATGTCGGTGAAATGTGCGTTTTACCGCGGGTGTCGGAAACTGACGCTCTGGCACAGTGCGTCGCCTCCCAACGCGTCGGAAACAAACGCTTGGTCACCCAGCGTCATTTTTTGACACTTTGGGTGTGAGAATGTGTAGAAATATCCTGTCCTCTGTCGTTACTTTCTTCTCCTGCTTATTTGGAAGTTCTAAAGCAGGTGGTTCAGGTGCACCTGTGGTAGCAAAGATAGACTTTTTATTTATAACGGCTGTTCAAGTCAGCCAGTCAGGTTAATCAAGGTGACTCCTGAGCCTATTTTTTTTCACTCAGCATGAACTAATGTCACACTAAACCCTTGACAGTCAAATCAAAAGGTGAGCAACAAACATCCTATCTAACCAGTCGGTTAGTCATTCTGCCCACACAAGTTTTGTTTCAAGGTTGTCTAAGTTTATGTTTGAAGAAAAAAACATAAGTGTCTCATTTCAATCGCCGACAGCTGCCTCAGCAGGCAGGCGAATGCCACCTCCTTTGGGGGGATCCCAGAGCATGACGGCAGCCTTGAAATGTAATTCCTGCAGCACATCCTAGATCAATTTAGAGTCTCCTCCAGAAAGGAAACTCCTGAAACAACTTCTCTAGGATGGGGTCCGAGAGGCATTTTAACCACATCCCTTAACCACCTGAGTGACGGTTCCGCTCAGCATAAACAATTCCTTCTTGGATGGCTGAGCTGCTCTTGGCCATAAAACTGATCCCGCACACCCAGCAAAGGGAAATCATTTTGGTCATTTGTTTTGACAATCTAATTTTTTTCTGGGCAAGACATTTCAACCTCATTTCACCCACCATCTTACCCTCTTTACCACAAGAGACTTTTGCATCATTACCTCGATCAGCTTGTGAATCTGCCGCTCCATCCTGTCCTCGTTGGTGAACAACCCTAGAACAAACCTTCCACTTGAGGTAAGTCCTCTCCTCTAAACCCTCATAGGCATCAAACTCCTCCATGACATGGTTGTGGTCCAAAAACTATTAAAATATAGATTGATCACTTTGGGCAACGGTGGCAGTGGAGTTGTGTGCCTGCCCGGTAACCAGAAGGATGCAGGTTTGCACTCCGCTCAGTCTGACACTGGCGGTGTGGCCTTGGGCAAATCACTTCACCCCCCTTGCCCACTGGTGATGGTCAGAGGGACCAGTGGTATCAGCGATCGGCAGCCTCGCTCCAGTCAGTGCACATCACAGCAGCTGGGCTACATTGTAGCTCATCGCCACCAGTGAGTGAAAGGGTGAATGGCTGTGTTGTAAAGCACCTTGGAGGTGAGTGGGGGTTGAACTGCAGAAGGTGCTATATCAAATATAGACCATTTACCGAGAGATTGGTGTATTTTTCAGGGCCACAAAATATTTAACAATTCAAATTGCACTCTGGGGAGCAACAATGTACTTTTTAATCTATCCTTGATTTGTACAGATAGGGCAGGAATATACTTGCTTTTCATCTACATATGCATATTTAAAATGTTTGCCTTGCGTAACTTGCATTGATTGGAAGCTTTGTGCATGTCACCCGAAGTTACTGCAACTCATTCGAATACTGCAATACACGAATAACCAGTAGGCAGTGGTGAGACACACTCACCATGGTCACTCCGTCTCTGGTCTTTCATACTATCTACGATATCGCTGCTGTCTTTTCTCCTGCCATGTTCTCAAATTTAACCAGTTACTGATCTCTTCTAGTGATGCCATGTTTGATTTGGTTGTCCTCTACAAACCCGAGACTTTATCCGGTCTACGTTCTCTACTGTTCCCCCTAGTGGACTCCTCTGGTACTACATGCAGTTCACTGCCATGCAGCAGTATGTGAACAAAGATACAGCCTGCTGCCTCACCAAAGCAAGGTTAAAAAGCAAGTACAATCCAGGCCTAAGGCTTTGAAAAAAATGCACATACTACACATATTTCACCATGTCCATTACAAATCTATTTTTTACATTATTTAATGTATCAGATGAAAACCATCATTATAATGGATTTTAGATAAACATAATATTTTCAAATGGCAACAACATTCTCAGTTCAATAATAGAAAACAAAATACTGTACTTTATATAATATCTTGCTAAAAAGTGTTAAGCGCTTGCCTTCAAATAAAAACTCACATAAGACATCGCCTTTGCAGGAGCGAAATGTGTGGAGGAATGGTTTCACTAAACTTCTCTGCTCTTTACATGTGCTGTTGCCACCGACAATGATCAGAGGGAGTTCAAGCATTCTATTTTTTGCTTGTCGCCAATTACTGTTTGGACAAATTGTGACACCCCTGATCAGAGATCCAAATATGATCTGTAGCATTGTACCAGTACAGTGCCTCTTGGGGACTAGAGGCACTAACAGCATCGCACCGATAATTGAGGCAACGTTGCACAGGGCTGAACTGGATATGAAGGAAAACTCTAAGGAAAGTATGTCAGGTTATTCTTGGAGTCTCTATGGCAGAGATGGGAGATGAGATCGGATGATGAACACATTCATTTCCCTTTTAAATGAATTATTAATGTGGATTTGTTGAGTTACATAATCATATAACATCAATCAAGAGGATTTTGAGGAAAAGTAGAATAAAACATGACACTGGCTATTAAACTGCATATTTCAATATCCCAACTGGCTGACATCAGTGGGCTTCCCTCATTCCATAAGCCGTATGATCAACATAAGCTTCTGCTCTATGCTGAGTTCACTTCTCGAAGCTCCAGCTCTCCCAGAGTGTGTGCCTTGGACTCTTTCCCACAGCTCATCCTCAGAGGTAATGAGGGAAGTCAGTATTAGGCTGATTATCTATGAGAGGTCCCCCTTTTCCCCAAGCAGACCAGATCGCTGCAGTCCTAATTGCAAAATCCACAACTGATCCACCCCTTACAACTCTCAAACACCTTACCACCTCCTGCATGAGTTTCAGATAAGGTTCCCTCAGTCCTGCCCAAAATTGTCCTGCAAGTAACGGGCGATGGTTTCCAAATCTTTCTGCAGCAGCTTTCTGACTCGTCTTAGGTGTAGCCCTCTAAACGCCTGAGCAAATTACATTGCAAGAAAGTTATTATGGAGATCACACACTTCTCATTAAA
Organism: Nothobranchius furzeri; assembly: GCF_043380555.1. NCBI lineage: Eukaryota > Metazoa > Chordata > Actinopteri > Cyprinodontiformes > Nothobranchiidae > Nothobranchius > Nothobranchius furzeri. Next base: position 75,505,484 of record NC_091744.1, on the reverse strand, counting down.
TGGTTTGGCCTGCCTCTTCACTTTTGTTCTTTCTATATCAGACTCTCCATTTGCCATGTGACAGGGACAGACTGGTAATCGGAATTCTATTTTCTGGATCTTCGTTCTGCTTTTTTAGGGTGGATGTGGGTCGACATGTGTGAAAGTCCATCAGGAGTATGGGGGGAGAAAAAAAAAGCAAGAAGCAGAGAGGGAGATCAAAGCCTGTCATATCAGCCTCACTCTGTGTGACTCAGCCAACCAAACACAGCGAGACACAGTGAAGACATCCTCCCAGACTCAAGAAAATGTCATCGAAACGACGCCCTTACAGACACCACCATCTATTTCTAGAAGCTCAAGTCACCCTCCAATAATAGCGCTCTTCTGATCCATTAATAAAGAGGCTAAGAGTTGAACTGTGACATATTAATGTCTTTTCTTGAGGAGGCAGTCAAAAGTTACCTCCTGACTGGGAAGTCTGTCGGCGTTGTCAGTCAGCCGAAGCCGACAAGACAGGAGGAGGGTCCAGATGTCTGCTCTAATGAACAGTTACTTATTAGCTGGAGTGTTTCCATTACTGTCTCAGTTGCCCCTTCCCTTTCATTAACTGCTTACAGCAACCGTTAATGTCATCTTTAATACTTCATTTTGATTAGCATATAATCCATGAGGAAAGAAGGCACAAAAATCGTTTTATTAGAGTCAATTATTGCAATTTTTACTGAATTGTGATTTTACATTTATCTTCTGTCAAAGAACAATTGCTGCATAATTACTGTAATGAATAGTGCAGTAGGAAAAAAAAGAGATGCATCAGTCCTACTTTTATTTGTTCGTTTGTTCTTTTGAACTCCATCATTTTGCATCAATCTGGCTGTGGTAATGATGGGATGCAAAACAGATTTTTTATGTTTCCCTTCCCACCTGTTTGGGTGTCTGGGAGCTTCAATTGTTGCATGTAATTATCTGTTTTGCCCATAGGTGTCACTGTTGTCCCACGTGGTGAAAGTAGTAGTATATGATGAGTGAGCAGCACAGATGTGATATAAGAAAGTGTGGGCGATGAAACATTCTCCCTGACAGTTATTGACTATGCTGCCCATGGTTGGTGCTACTCATATGGGTTACAGTTACATTTCCTACATACATTATTAGCTTTTATAGGGAAGCATGATACATGAGGGAAAAAGAGAGATTAGAGATGAGAAGGAAGGGCAGCAAAGGCTTCAAGGGGGTGCATTGCCAGTTTGTTGTGACAGAGCTTTACTTTAATATTGGTTTGCCACAGCCAGTGGCAGCCCCTTGTGTTTTAATTATCACCTCTCTGAGGTGGACCACCGGCTGAGTTCGTCCCAGGCATCAATGGATGCTTTTCTCTGTGTTCTAAATACCACCGGTGCAACACATCAGTGGAGCGTCTCGTGTTTTACACAGAACACTGAAGCTGCAAAAGCAACACTGTAACCACCAGCATGTTATGGCTGCACCGTGATGAATCATTTATGCGTATCAAGCGGTATCTAAAAGAAAAGTCAATTTTTACAATGAGAGGGATGCTTTGGATATTTTGAAGTGGGGTTCTGCAGAAAGAATACGAACTATTCATATTTTATGTGTTGTAGATACCTCTCGAAATTGTTTTTAAATCTAATGGCTAACTAAGGGGACTAAGATCAAGAGGATTGCTGTTAACAGAATGAAAGACAGAGCACATATTTCCAAATATGTGTATGTTGTAATACTTCAATACCATCTAATCAGAAATACAGGGTTTTCTGATCCTAAAAAAATGTTTCATTATCATCCATTTGCAGAAACTTCATCCATCATGCATAAACAAAATACAAAAATCAAAAAAATGAAATGGACATTGAATAACCAATATTACTGGCCAGTATTTGTATTAATATGTAATATAGGGAATTATTTGCAATGGTTTTTACTATTTTAATCACACAGTAGTTACATACCATGCACACACCTAATTATCTTCTCCCACAAAATGTCAAAACATGATCCAGGTTCATAATTTAGAAATCTTTTTGTTTGTTTGGCACCACTGTTTGGCCTAGCTGGAATTAAAGTAGTTGTCATATTTTGCAAAAATAATTTTTAAAGTAAGCAAGGATTATGGGAGATGTATTATCTTCCCATGGGCTCACCACTCGTGGGAGGGGCTAAAGGGGTCGGGTGCAGTGTGTGACGGGTGGTAGTCGAGGGCGGGGACCTTGGCGGTCTGATCCTCGGCTACAGAAGCTGGCTCTTAGCACATGTAATGTCACCTCTCTGGTGGGGAAGGAGCCTGAGTTGGTGTGTGAGGTTGAGAGGTTCTGACTAAATACAGTCGGATTCACCTCAACGCATGGCTCTGGCTCTGGAACCAGTTTCCTTGAGAGGGGTTGGACTTTCTACCACTCTGGAGTTGCTCCCGCTGAGAGGCGCCAAACAGGGATGAGCATACTAGTTGCCCCCCATCTTGGGGTTTACCCCAGTGAACGAGAGGGTAGCCTCCCTTAGCCTACATGTCGGGGGACGGGCTCCGACTGTGGTCTGTGCTTATGCACCAAACTATAGTTCAGACTACCCACCATTTTTGGAGACCTTGGAGGGGGTGCTGGAAAGCGCTCCTTCCGGTGACTCCCTCGCTCTGCTGGGGGACGTTAACGCTCACGTGGACAACAGCAGCGAGACCTGGAGAGGTGCGGTTGGGAGGAACGGCCCCCCGATCTGAATTCGAGAGGTGTTTTGTCATTGGACTTCTGTGCCAATCATGGTTTGTCCATAATGAACACCATGTTCAGACATAAAGGTGTCCATATGTGCTCTTGGCACCAGGATACCTTACGCCGGGGACACACCAGCCACCAAAGCGCCGTGAAACGGGGACCGCCTTCATTCGGCGCCCTTGTTATCCTATTCTATAGACCACATGGGCCGCCGAAGCAGCACGTGCCGTGCAGCGATCGTTTCCGCGTCTGCTCTATTTTTTTACGTGAGCCGCAGGAAGTCAAACCTAGACATAAGAGGCAGGCCGGTAAATTTAACAAAATAAAGCATTTCAAAATACAATTCAGCAATAGTCAAATGTGTTCGTAAACAGACACTGCTTAAAAACCACACAAACACACACACACAGCGAACTTATGTGTGTGTGTGCGTGACTACGTGAAGGGGGTGTGGTTTTGGGTGTCTTTCAACTGGAGCAAACAGGACAGAGAGGCAGAAAGTCGTAGGCCACCTATTAACAACTGGTTCACACCATAGGTTCACACACACGCGGACAAACACACACAAACAGCAGGGGGTGGGGGTGGGGGGTATAGAGGAAAAGAGCAGAGATAAGGCAGAGAGGAAATGGAGGACACCAAGTGGTTAAAAGAAAAACTACGAGGCGTGCCTCGGCCGGAGCGGAGAAACAAGTGTCTGGTCTGAACAGAGGATCAGCGAACAGCGGCCGAATTTCGTGAGCGCTTCGCCTCCCGGCGCTTCGGTGGCCAGTGTGTCCCCGGCGTTAGGCTGCAGCTCAATGATCAACTTTGTTGTTGTTTCATCTGACCTGCGGCCACATGACTTGGACACTGAAGGGGAAGAGAGGGGCGGAGCTGTCAACTGACCACTATCTGGTGGTGAGTTGGCTCAGATGGTGGAGGAGGATGCCGGTCAGACCAGGCAGGCCCAAACATACCGCGAGGGTCTGCTGGGAACGTCTGGCATAGTCTCCTGTCAGAAGGAGCTTCAATTCCCACCTCCGACAGAACTTCCGAAATGTTCCGGGGGAGGCGGGGGACATTGAGTCTGAATGGACCCTGTTTCGTGCCTCAATTGTCGAGGCGGCCGACCGGAGCTGTGGCCGCAGGATCATGTGCCCCGAGTTCTTTAAGGCTCTGGATGTTGTGGGGCTGTGTTGGCTGACACGGCTCAGCAATATCGCGTGGACATCGGGGGCAGTCCCACTGGACTGGCAGACTGGGGTGGTGGTCCCCTTATTTAAAAAGGGGGACCGCAGGGTGTGTTCCAACTACAGGGGGATCACACTCCTGAACCTTCCTGGTAAGGTCTATTCAGGGGTTCTGGAGAGGAGGGTCCATCGGATTGTTGAACCTCAGATTCAGGAGGAGCAATGTGGTTTTCGTCCTGGCCGTGGAACACTGGACCAGCTCTATACACTTAGGGGGATCCTGGAGAGTGTGTAGGAATTTGCCTAACCAGTCTACATGTCTTTTGTGGATTTGGAGAGGGCGTTTGACCGCGTCCCTCAGGGGGCCCTGTGAGGTGTACTCCGGGAGTATGGGGTACCAGGCCCTCTGATACGGGCTGTTAGGTCCCTGTATGACCGGTGTCAGAGCTTGGTCCGCTTTGCCGGCAGTAAGTCGGGCTCGTTCCCAGTGAGAGTTGGACTCCGCCAAGGCTGCCCTTTGTCACTGATTCTGTTTATAACCTTTGTGGACAGGATTTCTAGGTGCAGCCAAGGTGTGGAGGGCAGCCGTTTGGTGGCCTGAGGATCAGGTCTCTGCTTTTTGCAGATGATGTGGTCCTGTTGGCTTCATCAGAACATGATCTTCAGCTTTTGCTGGAGCGGTTCACAGCCGAGTGTGAAGCAGCTGGGATGAGAATCAGCTCCTCTAAATCTGAGACCATGGTCTTGATTCAGAAAACGGTAGAATGCCTTCTCTGGGTCAGGGATGAGGTCCTGCCCCAAGTGGAGGAGTTTAAGTATCTCGGGGTCTTGCTCACGAGTGAGGGAAAACTGGAGCGTGAGATCGATAGGCAGATTGGTGCTGCATCTGCAGTGATATGAGCGTTGTACTGGTATGTCGTGGGGAAGAGAGAGCTGAGTCAGAAGGTGAAGCTCTCGGTTTACCGGTCGATCTACGTTCCTACCCTCACCTATGGTCATGAGCTTTGGGTAGTGACCGAAAGAACGAGATCGCAGATACAAGCCGCCGAAATGAGTTTTCTCCAAAGAGTTGCTGGGCTCTCCTTTAGAGATAGGGTGAGAAGCTCTGTCATTCGGAGGGGCTCGGAGTAGACCCGCTGCTCCTCCACATCGAGAGAAGCCAGTTGAGTTGGCTCGGGCATCTGGTCAGGATGCCTCCTGGACGCCTCCCTGGTGAGGTTTTCCGGGCAGGTCCAACTGGGAGGAGACCTAAAGGTAGACCCAGGACACGGTGGAGGGACTATGTCTCTCACCTGGCCAGGGAATGCCTTGGGATTCCCCCGAAGGAGCTGGCCCAAGTGGCTGGGGAGAGGGAATTCTGGGCCTCTCGCCTTAGGCAACTGCCCCTGCGACCTGACTCCGGATAAGCGGATGAAAATGGATGGATGGATATTATGAAGTTCCCTAAAATAACTTAGATTTAAAACCACATTGTCATATCAGGTGTTGGTAAAAAAAAAAAATATATATATATATATATATATATATATATATATATATATATATATATATGAATCTCAAGCTGGACAATGTCTTAGCTGCGTTACCGGTGTTAGCGCGCAGGATTGATAACATCTCAGAAAGGGTCACCGGACGGTGTGGAGATGTTTAATCTCTGAATTGGCTTCACTGGAGGACTTGAATGATCAATGCAGACTTAAGGCAGAGAGGAAAAATTATCTCTGTCTGACCCAAACAAAGTTCTGTTATCGAATCTGACGCCATAAGCAGCCTTGGAGTTGCATGCAAAACCCCCACACTGGAAGGAATGCAGACAAATGCTGTGAATCTCTACCCCCCCCCCCCCCACCTTCAGATTGTGGTCTCCACCGAGGTCATCAAGCTAAGGACTCACTGCTCTCTGTGCTTCCCCATGACCTCCCTCCCACCTGCGGAGCCAGCTGGTTGAGCGCCACACAGGCCGCCCCCGCTGAGGAAACCAGGATCCCAGCCCCTCCCCCCTACCAACGGGTCTCATGTTGTGAACTGTGACGTTTGTTGCTTACATGTCGAGTGTTTTTTTTTTTGCATTTGAGCGCTACACCCAGCTGGTGTAACCCTGTTAATGCCTTTTTTCTCCCTCCCTGAACTTCTCTCATGTATTCCCTTACTCATCTACAAAGGAGCGCCGTCATGGCTGCTCCCATGGTCTGCCTGTATCTGTCTTGTCTATATGTGTGTGTGTGTAACCTTGGTCAGGTTGTACTATGGAGTCAAGTTCCTACGCTCTGAAAAGAGCGCTGGCAATAAAATTCATTCTGATTCTGATTCTGATTCTGATATATATGCTGTAAACAGAATCGTACTATGTACATTAAAAATTCATTCTCTTTAATTTTTCCTAAAAATAAATTGAATCAAAAACAGCGGAGAAGTGGAAGAAGGAGGCTGGAGCTCTACATAAAAATATTTTTTGTCATTGCTGCCTTCGTCAGAGTTGCTTCAATGCCAAATCAACAACAAATCAAACATTTTGTATAGGTTTGGAAAAATATTTTGATTGAAATAAATGAAACCCCTGTTCATTTTATGTTACTTAATTTTAACAGAAGTATTGCATTTCTGCAGGGGAATGTCCCAAGCTGCTGTGGAAGTGCTGCAAAGCTGTGTCTGTAACTTCAACACGCAAATCACAACATCATTTCAAATAAAGAACAATGTTATGTGAAATTGACTACGACAATTAAAATGTTTGTTCTCATTTTCATTAGCTGTTGGCCATTAGATGTACTCATCTGGTGGGTTTGTATGAACATTTTCCATGTTCCACGTCAATAAGACAAAAAGTCTTTTGAATTCTTGTTTTTTGAATTAGTTTGATTCAAGTCCTAGAATTTGAAATGTGTTAAATGAAATGTTTCAGTCCTACCCCAGTCTATGCAATCATCCCTGTCAATTCCATAAACAACCAAATAAACAAACAACAAATAGATCCTGTGTCAGTATCCCATAAGAGTGACTCATAAAAATGTTCTTGCTGTTAGAAACACATTTATTAAAGTGACATCAGTACAGAAAAGAGAATGATGACGCAATGATCAAAAATACTTGAGCTGTCTGATTGCATTATTAGATAGACATGGTCAAAGCTTAGTTGCCATAGAGACATGCTGTGTGCATCTCTTCACTGAAAGAAAAAAAAACATTGACGCTGTCAGAATTAGAGTCAGTCAGCCTCTAAAAGATACTAAAATGATTTGAATTTAAAAAACTGCATTTTAAGCCTATTCTTGTAATGTTCTAACAGTAAAGTTTCACTCTTTCCTAACATCTCACAATGCCGTGACTGTGCACTGTATCCTTAGAGTGTGATCTTGTTTTTCCTACAGTTCTCAAAAGTAGAACAAAAATCAAGACCTTCATTTATCAGGCTCACTCCTGTGGAGCAGAACCTAGTTTAGATTCAGGAGGAAGACGCCTTCTCTACGTTTAGGATCAAGCTCAAACCTTACCATACCTAAATCTCATCAGTGCGGATGCAACAGGTGACCTTGAACTATCCCTGGGTTGTGCTTGTTCACCTTTAGGGTGGCTTGGCAGCCTATTTTTTTCCACATAAAGCACCTCTCTCACATTGTGTTCATTAATCTTCATGACAATTGTGATCAAGAGACGTATGGGTTTGACTTTTATTTTTTATCAAATGTTCTGCACCTTAGAATGTAAATTGGTTTCAAGCATTCAGGAAACAAAGGGAAATCTGATCACAAGTAGTGATATGGAAAGATCTGTTTTTAGAATGAGGATTGAAAAGGAGATTTATATGATCACATATGGTTCGTGTAACAGTGCTGCAATTTTTCTTTACCAACCAAACTTTGGAACACTTTGCAGATGATATAACAATACTACATCTATAACTTGCCATTTACTGGGAGGATTAGTTTTGAATAGGCACACTTGCACTTGCATGTTTTATTCATGCCACAATCATGTTGAATAAAGACTAATGGAAAAGCTAGATAAAAAAACATGAAAATATGCACAAGAAATCTTCCTAAATGTTGTTAATCTGTGCTTTTCTGTAAGCTGGCAATTCTTCACACAGCTGATTAGAGTTCTGTGAGAGTGATGAGGAGTAAATTTCCACCACTTAAAAACGGTTTCTGCAGCAATGTGCATTTCCAGTGATAAACATGGCTTTTTACACAATATGCTCAGAAAGATTTTCATTTTTCAATTTTAGGTAGCTAGACGAACTAAAATGTGCCACATGTTTGCTAACATTCCATTAATGAGCTAGCCTGGTAAGGCATTCTATATATGTGAATATATAGTGTGGCCAGTGGCCACAACACATTGACTTAGACAAGATCTACTGTTAGCTTGCAAACCGTCTCTGCACGCTATTGGACAACAAACAACTTGACATGCTCACCGCTACGGATGTCAGTCAACGGGGCAATCCGCCATATGCTGTCAAAGAAATTGAGACCAAAGCCATTTTAAATGAGCCATTGCCATCTTGTGCTCATTCGGAGCAGTATCCCCCACAAAACCGATAGAGTGCTGTGATTGGTGTACTAAATCAAAGGAGCGCTGTGATTGGCCCAACAAACCAATAGAGCGCTCTGATTTAACCAGCAAACTGGTAGAGCTCAATGATTGGCCAGCCATCAGACTGGCCTGTGCAGCAGAGGTTCCAATGGAGGGTGGCTAAATCATTTTGCTTCACCAACTGACGGTCTAGATTTCTAGGCTAGCTGTGTGCAGGATCCTAACCACATTATCCAGAAAATCTTTCAGAAAAAAATTGTAATGGCCTACACTCATTATTTCAGCGAATTTCTTGTGGTCTCTAGTATGAATTAATTCCATGATTTGTCATTTGCTGACATTTACTAATATTAATGATATGCAAACATCTCATCTCTACCTTCTTCTGCCTCTTTTAGATAATATTTTTTTGGGTACATAAATGCAACATTGATGTTTTTCTCCACAACTAGCTCGAGCCTGAATGTGTTTTGCCATATTGTGGAGTTGCTGAAGCTGAATGTTCGCTTTGATGAGACAAGATGTGCTCCACTCTCTCCTGGTTGCTAAATCAACACAGGCTCCTGCTTGAAAACAAAGATGAGCGAGTCCATGATCGCAAATGTCACAGCATTACGTAAATCCGTGTGGCTTTTTCTCACCTGACTGTGTCCACCTTAGTTTATTTTTCTGCGGGTAATTGAAACAATAGGGATTAAAAACTATTTTCATGTTCAGCTTGCATGTAAAAACACACATACATTTCTCAGGAAACCTCCTTAAGCTCTTTGTTTCTCAGTGGAAGGTGGATCGCAACTTGTGATTAATAATACTCAAGCTCATGGCTCAATTGAGAATGATAAAAATATAGCTCTTTTAGAAATGTGTTGAAATAAAGTGAAGTGAATCGCCCCAAAAACAGGGTTGACACTAATGAACAGCAGGTTTTAAGTACTTGGATTTCATCACTGGTAAAAAGTTAAAATAGCCCGGGTCAGAAATGGAAAACTCTGCTTTAATTTGGAGACCCCCCAGCCTCAAATTTGGTTTACAGCGTATGCTGTTTTTTAAGTCAGTTAGAAAATATGTATGCGCCCTCATTACAGTGAAAATTATAGCTCACTGTGGCTCATGATGACTGTGTCTACAGGCTGTGAAAAGCTCTTTTCACAGTGCTTCCCCAACGTCACACATGAAGAACAAAATCCACAGCCAGTGCCAAGCGCTGGAACTTAATTAGCTTGAAGTGTTTGGTTTTTATGTAAAACAAAAACGAAATTTTCTCCACATCACGAGAAATACACAACAATTAAAATAAATAGAGACTCTGTTTTTAAGTACTTTTCAATGGAAGCCACGAGGAACAATTGCACACAGAAAGACTATCCTTAAATCTCAACTTTACTACTATTTTTAATACATTTGTAGTGGTCTCTCATAGGAATGAATGCCTTATGATTAATTCTCTGGGGAAAAAAAAGCTCAGGTGCACCTATTTCAGTACAGAGAAAACAGCTGGAGGAGAAAGTGGCTGACGACGGCAGGATATGGAATCTTATTTCCTGATATTTGGACGTCTAGCACCTGATTGGCTAACAGCAATGCAACTCTACCACTGAATCCGTTTGCTCTGCAACGTTGATTTTTTTTCTCCACAAATAACACAAGCTTGAGGGAAGGCTAACAGTTAGCTTCTAATAGCTGAGATGTTCTCTGCTGTTCCCTAGAAGGTAAACCAATAACAGCCTTCGAGTCAAGATGGGTGAGTCCATGAATGTTAAGAGACAGTGTGACTTACATCTGTCAGGATTTTCAAATCCAGAGTTTCATCATTTATTTTATATCAGAAGCTAATGCGACTGATTAAAACAATGTTTTTTTCAGTAACGTTTACCTTTAAAATGCTGATTTAAACTGGTGGTGTAAAATATTTAAAACACCTTCATGCTTTTCTTTTTCACAAACTTGGTACTTAATAGGTTTGTGGCAATCTAGCTTCAAAATCAAAGAAAAATAAGGGAGATGCATAGATTTAATAGACAGGGTCAGTAATTGCTGCCAGGCAGCAGTGATAATAACGATAACTATCCTCCTAAACGAGCACCCAGGTGAGAAAAAGACAGACACAAGGGAAAGAATAAAAAGAGTTATAGCAGGACACGAGAATGACATACTTGAATTTGAATTTTAAAAGCATCTCGAGTCCTTCTACCCATACCTTTAACTTTCTTTGAGTTTCACTCTCCCTCTCTGTCTCACTCACTGTCTCTATTATAAAGTTAATAGGCTCTCAGCAGGGACATTTAAACTGTAATTTGAAAGCTTCCATGAGCAACTTTGACAGTCTGAAAGTGGCACACCATGCCACCTGCAGAGTGAACAAAGGAGAGGACGAGGGTGGATGTATGAAGCTGCATAGAAAGAAATGAGTGGCAGAGGGGTGGAGAGCAACAATTAGCATTCCAGAGGCTGCGTGTGTAACTAATTATGTGTGAGCATTGTGACAGGGTAGCTGTTGAGTGCAGTAATGGGATCCCTACTGCTTAATGAACATGTCACAAGTTTCTGACTCCGCTGAAGGAAGGAGACAGCGCTTGATGACCACCGGGCCTCATGTGGACTTTCTGCATGTGTTTTGCACAGGATCCCTTTGGATGTGTGGATTCCTACGAGGACATCTGCCATGGGAAATGGGATTTCAAACTAATTCTTCTTTGTTAACATTGTTAACAGTCAACACACTGTTCAGAGCAACATATGTTGTCTTTTCTCATTAAAGCTCTTACACTGTACGTTTAGAACTAATCACCCGTGCTGGAAACATAGTGTTTTGGCTTTATACTGCATCATATCAATTATTAATTCCCCTTCTGTCTGTTGTGACTCACTGTGTAGTTGCTATGAAGTATGCATAGATCAAAATGATGTTTTTGAAGTTAGTCAGACATTTTATCAATAAAAAAGTAAATTTGTACGTGCAATGTTCAATGCAGAGCATCTTGTTGGTTATTTTCTGTGCAAACATTAGTTGTTGCAACATTTGCATGAAAAATATCATTATTTAAACTTTAGAAGGATGTACTAAGCCTACCGGGCCTTTCCACCAGTTTAACATCCATGAAATGTGATGCGCAGAAGTGGATTGGTGCTTTACGTTTTGGAAGCGTCCCAGAAGTGTCATTCATTGCTTGTGTTTAGGGTCTATACTTTATGCAGTAAACTTCCAAAACACGTAAAGCTCAGCAGTTCAGGTCGCGTCAGGAAGTCAAATACTAATCCACCGTAAAACATCTTGAAGTTTTCAAAACAAAAGTCACATTCAGAGTTCCAGTAGCTTTAGTTAAAAAACTATATGCCATTAACTCTGAAACCAGAACAGAAAACGAACCACACATCTTTCTGGATACATGGTGCCATCCCTCACCTTGCTCTTTATTACTTGAACTGCCAAAATCATGCAGGGTCTTGTGGTTCTCCAGCGATTTTGTGACATCGGACCAGCTGTGTGGAACTTTTTAGCTGCCATTTCACATCTCAAACGTTCTCACGGGTGAAACACATTTATTCTCTTATGCACAGCTTCTAATAATAATAATAATAATAATAATAATAATAATAATAATAATAATAATAATAATAAACTTGATTTATATAGAGCTTTTCAAGGTACCCAAAACGCTTTCCATTATTCACGCACCCTCACATTTACACACTGCCAGTGATGGTAAGCTACTATGTAGCCGCAGCCGCCTTGGGGCAGTCTGGCAGAAGCGAGGCTGCCATTTCACGCCATCGGCCCCTCTGACCACCACCAACACAGGCAGGCAGGGTGAAGTCTCTTACCTAAGGACACAACAGCAGAATACCCCTACATAAATGTTCTCTCCACAGACAAGCAAACAAACTGAAAGCTCTGAGCATTTTGACCTCCTTTGTTGCTCCATGAGAGCCTAATGGTCAATATAAAGGTATAAATTTGTCTCGTTGTTTTTCTGTGCCACATTTGAAAGTTTTGTCAAATTTACTTTAGCTTTGAAATATTAAATTCTTATTCCCCAAAACAGTCCAGCTCATTATTTTTGCAATAAAACCTTTAGGAATGTATTAATTTTATATATTTTTCCTATTCATTTAGGTCTGACAATAAAAAAATGAAATCAACTGATAATTTTAGTTTTAAATATAATTTAAAGACCACCATCCCATACTATCCTGTAAAATAGAACCCAATCCTGTAGATTACCATAAAATGCACCCCTTGTGTGTAACTGAGGAGCTAGAATAAAGGCAACTAGATATATTAAGAGGCTATGGTGAAAATATTGAGAACAGTAAAAGTAAATGACTTAAAAGAAGATTATAGCCAACTAAAGTCGTAATGAAACTCAAGAAAACCACACAGAATAAACCTAAACTCACAAAACACAGCAGAAAAAAAATCAAACACTCATTAAAGTCATTCAAAAACCTCTTCCAAATAAACAAATTTAAGGTAATGTGACTAAACTATAAAGCTCGTACTATACCAAATGTTTAATGCATTTATAGTGCATTTAGAGTGGGTTTAAGTATAATTTGAAGGCCATTTCCTACTCAGTCTGCAGGTTATGTTTCAGTCATAATTAAAATGTTGGAAGTTAGTTGTGTCTGCATGCCCTTGTGTAAAATAATAACAGCTGTGTCAAAACCAGAGGGTAGTAAAGCACCTTTCACCCTTGACAGCGAACGTTCTCAAGTTTTAATACGTTATTATCCACAAGACTACATAACGATGTGCCAGCAGGGTTTTGTTGACCAGATTTATGTGAGTCATTGCCATTTCGAGCGCTCTTACGGTGACTTTAAGTGGCTTAAAGGAGAAGTAGTACAACTAATCTACAAGTCCAGAGTTTGACATGTCTTCTTATAGGTAAAATACAGTCTACACAATGTGGAGAAACTCCACAAATATAATTAATTCAGCATAATCACGTTCTCAAGACTGTAGCATGAAGAGAAAGATTAATTGTGTGGAAGAGCTGGGAGGGAGCGAGGGGACGCATTCTTCACCTCTGTGGCCCTCTCGCTCACTTCCTTTCAGTCCCCATTCTTTCTGAACAGCTGAAAAGTCTGAGATACATTATTGGAGCTAATCAGACTCGAATGAGGAAAGCGCTGAGGTGAGACAGCAGAAATTACCTCCCTTCTCAGCCCCGTCTGTGCCTCTGTCCGCTTGTTTCCTGATTGAGGTGGAAGGATAAGGTGGTGGGAGCTGACTGTGGAGGGGGTTGTGGAGCTGTGTGTGCCGCTCTCTGAAGTCAAGAGGGTGATTAAATAAATACATAATGAAATGTATTATTGTTACAGAGGAAGGTGATTGAGATCATTTAACATCATCTTCATTCATGTCTTTAGAGCACACGTTGTCATGATCAACCCTTTTAACAACTGAACAGATTTTCATAATTGATGTATCGCATGCATTTGTGACAGGGTGAGTGTCACTGTAGCTCGATTGATCATGCGCCCTGACTACTTGACCAAGGGGACGTCCCTTTGGCTGACTGGTTAGCACGCGTAACTCTCACCCGAGAGTCTGGGGATCAGATCCCGCCCGGGCCCTCGTTTCTCCACCTTGCCACACATTCACAATAATACAAAGCACGTAGCGGCTTTGTCAAGCTTCATCTACAGACACAGCAAGTTTTCTTTAAAGAAAGAACATCCCTCTGGTTAATGAAACAACTTAAGTGAAATCTAAAAACCACTAGAGGAAAAAGCATTTACAACGTGGTTCAAGAATGCATGAAAAAACAACAACTAAAGGAGCTGGCTTGGACAAAATATGATGGTCCCCTTATCCACAGCTGGAGTCCCCAGCCACTTGGGCCAGATCCTCCAGGGGAATCCCAAGGCGTTCCCTAGCCAGCTGACAGACATAGTCCCTCCAGCTTGTCCTGGGTCTTCCTAGGTCTCGCCCTGTTGGACGTACCTGGAAAACCTCACCAGAGAGGCATCCTAACCAGATGCCCGAGCCACCTCAACTGGCCCCTCTCTAACTGGAGAAGCAACAGGTCTACTCCAAGCCCCTCCCAGATTACCACGCTTCTCACCCTATCTCTTAGGGAGAGAACAGCCCCCCTGTAGAGAAAACTAATTCCAGCCGCTTATATCTGCAATCTCATTCTTTCAGTCACTACCCAAAGCTCGTGACCATAGGTGAGGGTAGGAAATCAGATCGACCAGTAAATCGAAAGCTTCGCCTTCTGGCTCAGCTCTCCCTTCACTACGACAAACCGGTGCAACGTCCGCATCACTGCAGACGCAGTACCAATTCACTTGTCGTTCTCCTGATCCATCTTTCCTTCTCGTGCGCAAGACCCCGAGATTCTTAAACTCCTCCACCTGAGGCACGAACTCATCCCAGACCTGGAGAAAGCATTCTATCCTTTTCCAACTCAAGACCATGGTCCTGCATAGTGGTTGAAATATAATGCCCTCGATCCAAAATGCAAAAGTCAATAGAATTTGTCATCAAGGAAAGAGTACCAACAATTGTGACCTTGCCTACATGTTTGTTTCAGAGTAAAAGCTTATTTGTGTGCTCTTTTAGACAGTGGTGAAATGTCCTTAGGCAGAAGGTTGGGAAACGACTAAGCCTGTAAAGCTGGTATAAGTTTACTTTTGTTACCAAGCAGTCTCACCAGCCTCACTCACATTTACAGTAGAAGATAAAAATACACTTTTTAAGATTTCCTGTAAATCATACCCATAAACAATTACATAAACTTCCTCACAGCCTCCCCTGTTAACGTGTTTCCTCATTCCTTACATGCTTGGTTTTGCAGTTCATGTACCAAAGATCACTTAAACTGCTTAAGGATGATGTCAAAAGAGGCACTGAATTTAGAGGATTGATGATAGGTAATTAGATTTATCCCATATTACCTTAAAGGATGACACACACAGAGAGAGAGAGAGAGATTATTTGTAATGTCCATGTGGGCGAATCAACATGCGAGGAGCTGGACTCAACCAACCAGCCCCCTCTCTGCTCCAGCCTCAAAGCCTTCACCTCACCAGCTCTGCATATCCGCATTCTCCATCAGGAGACCAGAATGTTAGGTAATATTTAATCTCCATAACCCTGGAACCTGAAATAAACACACATGACAACAAGGAAGACATTTTACCCTGAGTCCCCAAAACATGGAGAGTTAACGCAGAGAAACCTCCTCCGAGGCTTCCCCACGTCACTCCCGTGTGCTCCTAGTTTGTCAGGGGCTTTATTTACAAAGAATGGGGGAGAAGGCGGGCCTTCTCAAGTTACAGAGGTACAGAGGTTTCTTACAATCAACATCCTTGCTCAACCTTTCATGAACAGCCACAGTAGTTGGCAAACACAGAGATTCATGATGTGTTAATAACACAAAATGGGCATTTTTAGGCCTCAAAAAGGTACAATTATAAAAATACCCAACAATTGATATGTGTCCTAAAGCTGAGGTCGGTTTAGATGAGGGAAATCTGAAAAGCAAAAAGTTTGCAAACAGGAAGTTTTTTATGCTAATAGACGCAAATTAGCCAACAGCTATTGTACGTCATGTACAGGCTTTACTGTGTTTTACTTGCATCAGTATGCGATCACCTCTTCAGCATCTGTCACCACAGAAGATGATCACTGGGTTTCACCAGGCAGTGACAGCCCCTCTGCTCGCTCTCATTGTCCCTGCTGGCAGACCGTTTCTCCCCCTGTCCTCTTGCGTTATCTCTGCACACACAGAGCTCTTTGCCTAAGGATGGACAAGAGGACTTAAAAGGTTCATTAGGATTTATTTTTGTTCATTTTTATGGTGGGCCTATGGAGTGCTGCGGTGCCTGCGCAGCTGGACTGACCCCGCAGTTCAAACGCTCTAACAGCCCATAAACACAGACAAGGCCTGCAGATGACAACCTGCCACAGCCCGGGCCCCATCATCTGCAGCTCACCAGGCTCTTTAAATAGGTGTCTAGGGTGTCATTGTCTCTGAGGGCTGCCTTGTGGAGAGATGCATAATAAAACTAGGATCATAAACCTGAGTGTAAGTGGCACAGCCTCTCCTGTGGCTCACATTGCAACTTTTTAGCAGATACCGACTCTGGGCTGTGCAGAAGGAACAGAGAAGGAAATAATCAAGGAAGGAGTAATGACTGAATTTATGACATTAAGAACTGAAGGCAGTTAGTCAGCATAAATGTCAGAGTGAAGGATTCTCACCCCATTTTTTATTCACGGACGAATGCTGGCATCAAGAAGGTCCACTTGTTACAGTCACATACTTTGAGGATTGTTGTATCTAAGTATGTCCGATGTCACTGGTCTGCATCAATACTGGCTGACATCAGCATTAAAATTTAAAGAGCAAGTTACGTCCCCTAAATCAACTTTTTTTTTGCTGATAAACTATATAAATGAGTGTCTAATCATGTTGTAGACGCATGCAGTCAATACTTTGGCACTTTAGTGAACCTTAGTTAAAATGTAAAAATTCTGCCTTAAATAAATTCTGTCATTGTTGCACCATCATCAGGTAAAAAAATCAGCACTGCATTTGAATTGAAATTTGTTATTGCTATTGGCTAACAAGGTACCTTGTGACGTTAGCTGGTACATTATGATGTCATAATGTCATTGTGAGCTATATGTGTGTGTGTGTGTGTGTACTTGTTAGCGGCTCTGCCACTCTCGGTCCACCAGACAACAGCATTTGTTGCATTTTATAAACAGAATCTGGGAGTGGAGTAACATGCTGGTAGGGGGTGACTTGCTCTTTAATATTGGAAAATATTTGTTTTTACTCCTTTGATGACCCGACGTTTACATACCATGCACATATTATACATCGCACTCTTCAGCTTCATCTTCTCTCTCTCAAAACGTCAAAATATGAAAGATCGGAGGTAAGGTTTTTGATATATTTGAGCTAATTTGGCGCAGCTTGTGAAGGAGAAATTTGCCCTGTGTAATGAAGCTATGCTGTCCTAACAGCACGTAGCTATGTGTAGCTAGACTGCTAACAAATTCATAAAACAAAACAAGAATCTTTAGCCAAGGCTTTGCTTGTCTGAAGTTCTCTATCAACATTTTAACATTGTAGCTGCTATAGAAAAATAAAGATACAAATACACACATCTTAGTGTCACGCTGGGAAAATGAGATTCAGGTGCTAAGAGATGACTATGGGGCATTTTTATTACTTACTTAAATTAAAGTAATTGACATTTTTCATAGAAATTGTTTAAAATGTAAGCGTGTATGTCTGATGGGAAACATGATGTTAGTAACTTAAAATGTTACTTTTTTTCATGAGAGGGGGACACAGGATACATCGGTATCAGAAATTAAGAGTCAGAGAATATTGGTGTTATGGAAATTTTATATTTCATTACTTTAACCCTTTGATGCATAATGGTCACTACAGTGGACAGGTACTCAAAATTGTTATTTATTCGTTTTTGCTATTAAGCACAGCTGTTGAAGATTTCATTGCATTTGAGCCCCTCCATTTGGACTTCAGTAAGCCAAGCCAACATATTTCATGTTCAGAATGCACGCTGTCCACTGAAGTGGACATGTAATAAATTATTTGTAAATTATAAAATTTTACAAAAAATATTTGTTGAAATTTGTTTCATTCACACCTAAAGACGAATGAAAAAAATGTTAAAAAAATCATGGTTGAAGATTTCATAATTCATGCATCAAAGGGTTAATCTTATTAACTGAATGTTCTGAAAGCATTCACACACACACACACACACACACACACACACACACACACACACACACACACACACACACACACACACACACACACACACACACACACACACACACACACACACACACACACACACACACACTCAAACCTGAGAGTTCGTAGTTGCTGGTCTCAAATCACAGAGCTATTTTCTTTCTTCGAGGTTTACTTGGTCTGAGGTTGTGTTCCCCTGCAGTTCCCACAGTCTGCCCAATAAATTATGTTTGCTTTGCTCACAGTGTGGAGTGAAGGAGAGAGGGTCTGTCTTAAGCCTGAACTTGAAAAAAATAAAAGCTTTTCAGTGGCTTTAAGTGGGCAAATCAGCAAGATCCAGAAAGAAGGATTGCGCTGAACCATCTGCCAAAACCAGAACACTTTAAGCATCTGCTGTTCTTTCATGTATTTGCTGACTTCTTCTTTTTTACATTATGTTGTTTTTATCTTGTCCTTCACAGTATAAATAAAAGCATTCAAGCAGGTAAAAAGGGCAATTTCTGTCTTCTCTGTGATTTATGAATGCAGATTTTGTGAAAGTGGAGCGAAACAATCTGCATTATTGTGGATGTGAGAAGACTGAATGACAAATGCATTTATCTCTGCCAACAAAATCTCTTGTCAAAGCTAGTAATAGCAAGGGGTAAAAGGACAAAGAAATGATGCAGTGTATTAGATGAGCAGTGCAATTTAGCTCCCTCCTCAGCAGCAGTATTCTGGTTTGTTTTTAACCATGACATGAAGGGATGCATCTGTGGCTCTTCCATCATATCTGCGTAATGACCACCTTCCTTTAAAGGGTCCCTGTGAGAGTCATTATCCCTGATTCAATCAACGATGACAGGGGAAGAGGCTGGAGAAGATGGAGGTAAGATGACAGGGAATGGTCTTTCTGATGTCTTTTGGGAGGGGAGACATGCCACATCTTCTGGGAAAACGAATAAACAGAGAAAGAAAAATAATCAAAGCTCTTCAACATCAGGCTCAGGGATCATGACTCGCTCATTGATGTGCTCCTTGAAGGGCAGACCACCAGTTGGGCACCAGATAACATCCAGGTCAGTGAGGTTTAGAGGGAAGTCTTTTCACACACAGCATGCCCATTGACATTTGGGCATGATGTTTCTATTGTTAGGAGGCTAAAGGTGTTATTTGACTGAGAGGCTGAATGCATGACGCATCGTTTTGTTTTGGCTTCATGTGAAGCAGCAACCTCACTTCTGGCAGCGACAGTCTTCTTTGTAATTACTTAAAGAAGCAGCGCAGGCTGGAAAGAGGATGTAAAAGGGAATTGATCTTTTCGTTATTGTTGCTGAATTTCTGCAGTGAAACAGCGTAGATGATTTTATGTGCAAATAACTTCATAAGCGTGTTTTGTATGGACCATTAACCTCACATATGAAGTTATTGGCACAGCATCCTTCTCACATAAAACAATCTAAGCAGTGATATTCTTGACATTTTAAGTACCTTCTAGAATGAGCCATTTCATGGCTCTGTCCCTTTAACCCTCCCACTGTCTTCATGGGTGACCCCATGAGGAAAGTTGACCATTGAGCAGGATTGATGGTTTATCCCTTGAGGTCCACGTGGCAGGGGTGGGGTAGTGCTCACTCCTCATCCCTGTCACGTGGACCCAAGGGATAAACCATCAATCCTGTTCAATGGTCAACTTTCCTCATGGGGTCACCCATGAAGACAGTGTGAGGGTTAAGAAAACAAGCTAGAGCTGGCCATGCCATCGTCCGCTCAGGCTGCTATGAGCTGAGAAGCTCCAATATCCTGGAGGGGCTCAGGGAAGAGCCACTGCTCCTTAGAGTTCAATGGTAGAGTGGGGGTTCCATGTCAATTTTCCTTATTGTGACATCACAATAAGGGACTTTTGGAAATGCTTGTTTTAGGAATGTAAATCCTGAAACCAAAAACGGACAGAAAATCTGTTTTATTCACATTTTGTGGGATTATAAAGGCAGCAGAGATCCCTGGCAGCACAAAATAAAATTTGGTTTCTCTCTTACACACTTTATTTTGACAAGTTACCACTGATTCCAGTTGAAACTTCCCATTTTGACAGCTTTGATCAGTTCTGGTATTCAAATCTTACTTGTTGATTGTAATAATTCACAACAAGTTGGTTAGGTTATTTAAAAAATAATATACAGTATTTGAATGGTTTTAGAGGAAAATCTGGACTTGTTAACAAGCTGGAACCTTCTCTCCATTATTCAATTCAATTCAATTCAAGTTTATTTATATAGCGCCATATCACGACAAGAGTCGTCTCAAGGCACTTCACATAATAAACATTCCAATTCACAGTTCATTAAGCCAATCAGAAATAATGTTTCCTATATAAGGAACCCAGCAAATTGCATCAAGTCACTGACTAGTGTCAGTGACTATACAGCAATCCTCATACTAAGCAAGCATGCAGCGACAGTGGAGAGGAAAACTCCCTTTTAACAGGAAGAAACCTCCAGAGAATCCTGGCTCAGTATAAGCAGCCATCCTCCACGACTCACTGGGGATCGAGAAGACAGAGCAGGCAGACACACACACACACACACACACACACACACACACACACACACACACACACACACACACACACACACACACACACACACACACACACACACACACACACACACACACACACACACACACACACACACACACACACACACACACACACACACACACACGCACGCACGCACGCACACACACACACACACACACACACACACACACACACACACAAGTAATGTGTCTATAGTTATATTGTGATGTCTTAGTAGATATTGTATTTGGTGAAAGATAAACTTTATTGTATTTATCCTAGTGGATCTATAATTAAACTAGTATTAGCACATCAAAAGTCAATGAAAACAAAAAGTTATTATCAGGAGAGAGAGAATGTATTAGTGGCTAGCAGCAGTGTGCTAGTCGATGGCCCCCTCCATGAGGCCACCACAGCTAAGCAGAACGTCATCGCAGCTTCTTCTGGGGAGAAAAACACTCACAGAGAAAATAAAGTTAACAGCTGAAATTGCACAAAATAGTACAGTTAAAGAGCAGACTGTAGAAGAAAGCAGTAGAGTGTGAAAAGTGGTCAGTGTGTCCTCCAGCAGTCTAAGCCTATAGCAGCATAACTACAGAGTTAACTCTGGATAACCTATCCTATTTAGATGTAGGCATGTTGGAGGCAGGGCAAGGGAGAGCCGTCTTTACCGACTGTACACTCCACCTCCCTGTAATCCCCCACTTGTCCAGATTTAGGCTAACATCAGATTTTAACTATAAGCCCTATCAAATAAAAATATTTTAAGCCTATTCTTAAAAGTAGACAAAGTGTCTGCCTCACGGACTAAAGCTGGGAGCTGGTTCCACAGGAGAGGAGCCTGATAACTAAAAGATCTGCCTCCCATCCTAAGTTTAGATATTCTTGGAACCACCAGTAGACCTGCAGTCTGAGAGCGAAGTGCTCGGTTAGGAACATATGGAACAATCAGATTACTGATGTATGATGGACCTTGATTATTAAGAGCTTTATATGTGAGAAGAAGGATCTTAAAATCTATTCTGAATTTAACAGGTAGCCAATGTAGGGAAGCTAAGACAGGAGAGATATGATCTCTCTTTTTAATTCTCATCAGAACTCTAGCTGCAGCATTTTGGACAAGCTGAAGACTTTTAACTACATTCTGTGGACTTCCTGAGAGTAATGAATTACAGTAATCCAGTCTTGATGTAATAAAAGCATGAACTAGTTTTTCAGCATCACTCCTGGAAAGTATGCTTCTAATCTTAGCAATATTCCGAAGGTGGAAAAAGGAAATCCGACAAACTTGTGAAACCTGGGATTTGAATGACATGTCCTGGTCAAAGATAACACCAAGGTTCCTTGCTTTGTTCTCGGAGATTAATGTAATGCCATTAAGGTCAGACGATTGGCTAAGCAATTTCCTTTTCTGGATTTCTGGTCCAAAGATGAGAACTTCCGTCTTGTCTTGATTTAAAAGCAAGAAGTTAAGAGTCATCCAATTTTTTATGTCCTCAAGACAAGCCTGTAATCTACCCAACCGATTAGGTTCATCAGGGTTAATGGATAAATATAACTGAGTATCGTCAGCATAACAGTGGAAGTTTATCCCATGCTGTCTAATGATTTTACCAATTGGGAGCATATATATAGTAAAAAGAATTGGTCCAAGCACTGAACCCTGTGGTACTCCGCAAGTAACCCTGGAGTATGAAGAAGATTTGTC
The DNA here is from genome assembly GCF_043380555.1 of Nothobranchius furzeri. Lineage (NCBI taxonomy): Eukaryota > Metazoa > Chordata > Actinopteri > Cyprinodontiformes > Nothobranchiidae > Nothobranchius > Nothobranchius furzeri. Next base: position 75,483,048 of record NC_091744.1, on the reverse strand, counting down.
ATGTACATTTACAAAATGAAATCTGTCAGACAGGTAGAATTTAAACCAGCCTAACGCTGCTCCTTTGATCCCTACAACATGTTCAAGTCTTTCTAAAAGAACATTGTGATCAACTGTGTCAAAGGCAGCACTGAGATCTAACAAGACTAGAACAGACACAAGATTCTTATCTGAGGCCATAAGAATATCATTTGTAACTCTCACTAATGCAGTTTCAGTGCTGTGATACTCTCTAAAACCAGACTGAAATTCCTCAAACAGAGCAATAGTGTTTAAATGCTGACATACTTGGATGGCCACTATTTTCTCCAGGACTTTGGATAAAAATGGAAGGTTAGATATTGGTCTGTAATTCATTGGGTCATCTGGATCCAGAGAAGGCTTCTTAAGTAAAGGTTTGATTACAGCAACCTTAAAATCTTGTTGTACATACCCATTTACTAAGGATAGATTGATTATATCTAGAATGGGGGCAGTAACCAAAGGAAATGCATCTTTAAATAATTTGGTTGGGATTGGATCCAAAATGCAAGTTGAAGGTTTAGATGAAGCTAATATTTTTGATAACTCTGAAAGCTCAACTGGATCAAAACGCTTCAAGCACAGATGAGGTTCTAGAGTCACCTCTGAAGCTGCCTCACTTACTGAGGAAGAAGAAATCGCATTAGGGAGGATGCTAAAGATTTTGTTTCTAATAGAATTAATTTTACTTGTAAAAAATCCCATGAAGTCATTGCTGCTGAGGGCTAAGGGAATAGATGGCTCAGAGCTACGATTCTGTGTAAGTTTAGCAACTGTACTGAAAAGAAATTTAGGATTATGCTTATTCTCCTCAATTAATGCTGAAAAATAAGCAGTTCTAGTTTGTTGAAGCTTATTTTTATAAAGCAAAAGACTATTTTTCCAGGACAGGTAGGCCTCCTCATGGTGCGTAGAGCGCCATGTTCTCTCCAATTTCCTAGAGTTTTGTTTTAAGGCTCGTAGATGAGAGTTAAACCAGGGAGCCAACTTCCTGTCCCTAATTACCTTCTTTTTTAAAGGGGCAACATCATCTAATGCCACACGTAAAGAGGAATTCACATGATGAACTAAGGCATCAATTTGTGAGGGGATAGAACTGAAAATATTGCCCTCTGCTACATGCCTCTGAGATGCTGAGGACAGTAAAGATGGAACAGTTGATTTAAAAGACGCAACAGCGTTGTCAGATAGAGACCGACTATGATGAAATTTACTTTCATGTCTCGAGAACTCAGTTATAAAAAACTCAAAGGTTATCAGAAAGTGGTCCGAGAGGACTGGATTATGTGGAAAGATTGTTATTTCCTCACACTCAATGCCATAAGTCAGAACAAGATCCAATGTATGATGGCAGGAGTGGGTGGAGCTATGTATTCTTTGAGTAAAACCAACTGAGTCTAAGATATTACTAAAGGCTACATTGAGGCAATCATTTTCGATGTCCACATGAATGTTGAAATCCCCCACTACAATGACCTTATCAGTATTTAGCACCAAATCAGATAAAAAAATCAGAGATCTGATCCAAAAACTCAGAGTAAGGGCCTGGTGGACGATATAAAACTACAAACAAGAGTGGTTTTACAGTTTTGCAATCTGGATTAGGAAAACTAAGAATAAGATGTTCAAACGAACTGTAGCTATTAATCTGTAAGGGACTGATTAATAAGTCCGAATGAAAAATGGTTGCCACTCCTCCTCCTCGCCCTGTACTTCGAGCAATGTGATGATTTAAATAATTTGAAGGAGTCGACTCGTTTAAGCTAACATAGTGCTTATGAATAGTGTGCTAGAGTAAAGGACCCAGTTGCAGAGCAAAATTACAAGAAAAAAGCAACCAGACTGGTTAATATTATCCAGTAATACAAAACTGAATCTAGCAAACAAAAACTTGCAAGGAACTCAAAATAACTGAGTGCGTTTACATGCAGCAAGTAACCATTTAAAAACCTGAATATTCACAATAACCCGGTTCCGCAGGTCCATGTAAACACCGCCAAAAACCCGGATATGCTCATAACTGGGTTTTTAAAAACCCGGTTACTACACCTGGGGTAACCCTTTTCTAACCCGAATGTTTGGTCGTGTAAACGCATACCGGGATATCCCCATCAAAGCGTGTGTTCTGCGCATGTTCTGTTCGCAAGGAATTTTGGTCTTTTGAGTAGCGAGACGTCTTGTATGCGCCAGAACACCGGAAGTAAACAACAAGTTGGGAGCAACATGGCGAGTCGCGGCACAGCACCACACTTTCGAAGTGACGAGGAAACTAAAGCGCAAACAAACGCGGTCGCTATCTCTTCCGAACTGGGAAACATGTTGTTGTTTTCACGGATACCGGAACAAGAAGAACCGGAAATGACGCATATTGTGTCTGGACGTAGTCCACACGTCCTGACGCTACCCCAACGTCCACATTTAAATCGGGTTATGCAAGTTAGGGGTAACTCTTTCTATTTATGCTTGTAAACGGGTTATTCTGATCAACTCAGAAACCCGAATACCGACCTTAACCTGATCATAACCCGGATATTGGCTGCATGTAAACGTAGTCACTGATGAAAAGCTGAGGAAGCGATTGCAGTTCTTCTACAGGTGTGCTAATTGAAGCTGCATAGTGTAATATTCTTGTTAAACTAAAACACAGTTTTTATTCTTTATTCAGTTGTTTCATTTCCTGGCCATACCACTGAGTAGCATAGCATAGCATAGTTTATTTATATAGCACATTTAAAATGCAGCATGGGAGCTGCCCAAAGTGCTGCACAGGCTAAAACAAAACACACCCATTACAAGAAGCTAAAACAAAGGATAAAAATCTCAATTAAAAGCAGAGAAAACGTGATGAATACTAAGAACACAATTAAAACAATGACACAATAAAACACTAAAACGAGCCACTGTCTAAAAGCCAAAGTGTAAAAGTGGGTCTTTAAACGAGATTTAAAAACCGCCAGAGATGGAGCCTGCCGAACTCCAATGGGCAATGAGTTCCATAGCTTTGGGGCAGCATGGACAAATGCTCGACCCCAACTGCGATTTGAGTCTCATCCGCGGCGTGTGCAGCAGCAAAAGGCCAGCCGACTTCAACGAGCGGGTGGGCACATGAGTCTAATACTTTTTGCAATGTGGAGGCAGCAGTTACATTTATTTCAAGGTTCGAGCCGAGACCACCTCAGGCTTGTGAGAGTCTGCCACGGCGTATGCATGTTCACAAGCAAGCCATGTTCTTCTTCAGTTAGCAACTAGATAAGCTAAGCTAGCAGCTTGACACATATATGCAATGATGGATTCTGCCAGCTATTAATGCCTTGTTCTCTTTTCCTGACTCAGGCAGCTCTCCTGGTTCTGACCAAGACTGGGAATTCAGAAGTGTGCCTCCAGGCTGTTAGGGTGGTAGTATATAATAATAGTAATAAAGAAATAGGTAAATAATCTGGTAAAAATAATAAATAGGTTTCAGTATCATTAGAGTTTTCATTTTGCTGACTGAACTTACTCTAATGGCCACTTGGAGCGCCCTGCGGCACCCTCTGCAAACTTCGCAGTGAAGCTCTGACTGAGTGAAACCAGCCGAGTAGGGAAAAGTAACACAACAAACAAGACCACTGTTTTAAAATAAAAGCATAATTTTGTAAGAATAACAACAACTTTTGTAGTTCATCTTAGTTCAGTTTACAGTTTTGTTTGTTTTATTTTCCATTTTAGGAAAGTGAATTAACAACACTAGCAATAGCGTATTCCAAAGTATAGCTAAAAACAAATTGAGATGTAACCTCACAATGTGTTGCGGGATATAGCCTGAACAAACAAGCGTGTATTTTGCACATGTGCCTATGAGCCTGGTCACTCCGCTTGACTCAAAGTTAATTTTTCATCTCCTAAACAAGTTCTGTGACAACATGAAACCGCTGGAAAGCGAGATGGGCCAAGCTAAAGACAGAGAATGGGCCAAGCTAAAGACAGAGAATGGGCCAAGCTAAAGACAGAGAAAGCAAAGAAGTGGCAGTTTGTATGTGGAACAGCAGCTTTTCACTGTATGGAGCAGATCAATGGGTGTGCGTATATTTGTTCCATACATTTTGCCAGTTGGAAACGCCCCACATTCGAAAAAAGTGAGCCAGTACTTGCAACGCTCCCAGATGTGGAGTCATCCAGGAGACAGCGGCGTAAGGTCTAGCTAAACGTCTCAGCCAAATGCCATTCAAGCATGTGCAACAAACACTTTGACCAGAGGGGGTGGGGGGGTGGTATGTAAACAGAAGTGACAAATTAAAAGCTGAGAGTAAAAAAAATAATTTAGAGAAACTTACTTGAGTTCAGTGAGAACTGTTTTAGGATAAATTTTGAATGTTGCTTCTCTCGATATATAGTTTTTATCACCGTCTGAGTGCTCTGTCTATGCTATGTAGCGAGATGAAGGTTCTCTTATTTGTGGCAAAGGTCACATTTGCCCAGCTGGGTCAAGCTGGGTCAAACAGTACGTTTTGAATCCACAGATTAACCCAAGGAGCCACGATGTCTGCTCAAGATCATAACATCATATCTGCTGTTCCGTCCCAGTGAAGGACACTTCAAGTCACGATGTTAATAATTAGATAACAATTAATAAATTCATTAATTTTATTACTGTTTAATATAGTCATCATAACATGATCACTTGGTTAATATAAAGGTATTTTAATTACATGAAATGGATTATTATGCTTTGGGTATAATAATAATTATTATTATAATGATTAAAGATGTGTTCAGCAAACAAGGTCAAGTTCACCCTATTCAGCTAACACAGAGTTCAGATTAACAATAACTGCATCAGATGTTTTTGACGCATGAGCAAGCTTTCTTCTGGAGAGAGTGGGAGTGGTCCTGAGAGCTTTTGGTAAAACTAACCATCACAGATTCAAGTCCACTTCTTGAACCAACACCACAAGGAAAGGGGAACGGCCGTCTCCGAACCTCCACCTGCTGTTCTAGTCACGCCGACCAGAACAGCCAAAGAATAAACGTAACTGTAAACCAGCTAACGAAGACTCTACCAGAGTCATTGATTTCTGAAGTTAAGTTAAAGACGAGAACGTTCATCTGCCAAACGCTTCACACACCGTGTACCCAGGACAACTCTGGACCAGACGATCGGACACTTGCGTCTCCTCTACCAGCCGAGGTGACATCTTGGACGAATCACCATCCTTCTGATCTCCGGATCCACAAGAGGGTCCTGTTTGGGTGAGGTAGAACACGAGGATGCATTTGATGCTGTTTCTCTCAAAAGAACTCATTTATCCACAAAACATCATTTCCACCCAGAACGCTTTCATTCTCTCTGAAAGAAACCTTCTGAGAACTTCATTCATGCATCCAAAACTCATCATTGTCATTTTAGCTCCATTCAGTCACAGTTTTGCTTTTAAACCAGTTTAATATCAAAACTGTTAAAGATTGTCATTAAAATTGCCATCCATGAATTGTCATTTTATAATTTCGTGTCAAATCTTTCAGTTTAAAATTGTTAGTAATAAAACTTCTTCATTTTTAAACTTGCCTCATTATTGAAACGAAACACAGAAAAGGTATAATATTTCTGGTTATATGACAGCAAAGATCCTCGCTTCTGATTTAAAATAACTTTTGCTATTAAATTTAATGATCTAAATTAAACATTAATATTTGGATTAAAATTAGATCAAACAGGTTGATGTATGAACTTAGATCGATATATAAGTATCCGGGATATTTATATATATATATATATATGATATAAGCTTCATAGGTTAATTTGATTGGTAATTTTTTTAAATCTCCACTGCATAGCAACAGGGTGATTTCAGTGTGTAGTTTAATTCTCTACAAAAGTTTGAATGTTGCTTCTCTCGATATATAGTTTTTATCACCGTCTGAGTGCTCTGTCAATGTTTTTATCAATCGGCAAATGCATTTTTGTGTCTGGCACCCAGCAGCACTTACGCGGTGACATCAACTTTAGAATACGCTTTTTGTATATTAAGATTTTCCTCTATTTGTCACAGCAGCAAGATATCTAACATCTGAGCATGTAAACATGTCATCTAAAAACGTTCCTCCTTCATCCAAAGTGCTTGTGCTTAAAATTTTCCTTTCATCATTCCCTCCACCTCCATCTCATGAGGCATGAGACTGCAGGCTGTTGCAGCTATGGAGATCTGTGAATACAGAATTTTCATTCAGTAAAAAGACTGAATGTCACATGACAGTCTAACAGGAACTTGAATAGAAATCACAAAGAATATCATGTAAGTCTTCCCTTTAAGGCTCCTTACTGCTGCACGCTGCTTGTTAAAACTCAGTGCAGTTCATTATGCTGCGTCAGTGTGCAGACGTCAGTGGTTGCAAACAGTTTTCTGATCCTGTGCTTTTTTTAGACGTGTATTATTTTAGCAGCTTTGCTGCAGCTAGATTTCAACTTTGGCTTTGCCGAGGCTTTCAGTATTGATTTTTAGAGTACAAACATAATGATCTCTGTTTAATTTTGTTGAACCGTGTAGTGGTCAGGATTGATGAAGCAAAGAATATGGAACATTTTGGGGTCGGATTAGAGTTAGAAAGTGAAAAATAAGATGTTGGAAGACACAAACCAACAAGCCACCTTGTCAGGTACATCTGGTTTGAACCCATTCAGAGTACCTTGAATTCCAAAACATGGGCTCACTGTTATAAAAGGGTGAAAATGGTCACTTTCAGAAGGCTACACCTTAAATCGAGATGAATCAGGCTACAACATATTTTTACAATTTGTTTATTTTCCAATTTTGGTTGGTTTCAGCTTCCTGTTCTTAGCTGACAAGAGCACCACTTGGTGTGGTGGGAAGTTGCTGTAACTCATCAGTTTCAAAGTCCAACATGCGCATTCAGAGATGAAATACTGATTGCTTATTTGAGCCACGGTTTCCTTTCAGTCATCCGTGATGATAAGGCTGATAAGGATTTCAGGCTGCATCTTATGAGAGGCAAAAAAAGAAATCAGCAATTAAAATCCTTGCATACTACTTTGGTTTTTGTAACTGTTCATATATTTTGGTCAGAATGAAAAGTTTAGCATTTTGATTTTGAGAAATTGGTGAGATTTTCCCGAAAAAAATAAATCATTACAAGTGTCTGGCTAACAGTCACCCCATGAATACATTTTTCTTTACCTTACGCATACACGGTGAATTTTCACTCATAACATTCACCTTCATCACAAACTATACTGTACTGTCCTCGCTGAGCAAAGCTCACACTATTCGCCCAATGCTTTGACACGACCTGGCTGCTCACACTATCCGTGTGGTAGCATCACGTCGGACCTTCGAGTCCAAAAACCCAAGAGACCTAGAAGCGGTTGTGTCTGTTGTTCTCCACCATTTTTTGCAAAAACGAAAAAATACAAGCTTTGAAATTGATATCTGCTGTCCTTCAGGCTTGCCGTAGACAGACATGTACGGGTTTATGGCAAGGCTATTCAATTCTGAGTCTTGAGGGCTGGTATCCAGCATGTTTTGGTTGCTCTGGTCCAACACACTAGATTCAGTGGTTGAATCTCCTGTGTGCAGCAGCTCATCAGGCTCTGCAGAAGCCTGTTAATCACCTGCTGATTGAAATCAGGTGTGTTGAAGCAGGGTTAAAACGAAAACGTGCTGGATACCGGCCCTCCAGGCGCAGAATTGAATAGCCCTGGTTTATGGGGTTGGAGAGGGAAGACGAAAGAAAGGGAGTAAAAATGTTTTGGGATCTATTGTATTTGACAAAATGGCAGACACACTTTCTTGACAATCCTTGTCGTTAAGTACGACAAAAAGAGTAAAAATTAAAAGAAATGACGTGTTGATTCCAAAATAGCAATGTTGACGCATGCACTGTGTGAGCGGGTCTGGTACATTGATACCCTTGCATGGGATGAGTAAAATTTGAAGCTTGTTGGGTATTTGTGCAACCACACAATTGCTGATTGGAAGCTGGTTGTGAGGTGTTAATCGCCTCTCGTAACCCCCTGTATACTACACAACACACAACTCGCTCCGACCTTAAAGATTCTCACACAAGAAGAAAATCCGGTAAAAAATGTGCAGAGTTTACACCTGGCTTTATTTGTTAACCTCATTTTGGACGACATTTATTTTAATTCCTTTCCAGGCTGGCTTAATTTGACTTCTCTTATTGTGTTCCTTGTCTCTTAAGATTCCCTTCTTCATTCGAGCATTCCCTGCAGAACAGATCTGTTTTTTTAACTAGCAATTGAACAGTTGATCCTAATGAAGAGTCCAGTGAGGGTGCATGATGAGCAGTATAAAATGCATTAATGAAAGTGCAACATCTCAGTGATCGACTATAAACTAACAAGTTCAGAATCGAACAGTGACTTGAATAAAGACATAATTAGCCATTTTCTGTGGTCTCATTGCTTTCCTGATGGAAAACCTTTATCATGGACAGTGTTAATATCAGGAGATAACATTAAAATAATAGGAAAGCATGAATAATTGACAAGTTAGTGATTGCGATTCTTTAGTGACCTGCTTCTGCTCTCATTAAACACAGATCAGGTTGCTGATGAGTGGCTGAGTTAGGTTTACTTCACTATACAGCTACTCACATCTTATCTCATTGCCATGACAATAGTCTTATCAAATACGCCAATCAGAGAGCCTCGCTCTGCAGGACTCAATATGATACACATGCATGGTAGTATCTCTGCTGATGAAGGAGGATGAATGAAGGAAAAATAAGAAGTAAGAAGGAAATGGAACAGGTGTAAGACAAAAGACGACCTGAAGAAACTTCTCCTTGGGCCTTGAAAACTCCTCACACACATACATTAACACAGATGCAAGCGCGGCCATTGTGCTCACACATATTAGCTGTTAGAGGTAATGGGAGAAGGGGAGGGTAAACAGGATGGAAATGGCCCTTTATAAAAATTAGCATCTGAGGCTTTGTTTGTGACCTTGACAGGGACGTGGCTGCTTCACTTGATTCTCTGCACGCACACAAGCAAAGAGCTCCGTAAAATCTCAATCCATCAAGGCACACACACACACACACACACACACACACACACACACACACACACACACACACACACACACACACACACACACACACACACACACACACACACACACACACACACACAATGGGCTTCTTGTAAACTATTTCAAGGGTATATTTATTTGAAACATTAAACACTGGCTAGCTAACGTTTGGTCTCTATTTACCTACTTCAAAGTGACCCCAATTACATTAGGTAAACTGCTGACACGAACAACAAACTGTTAACAGACCATTAACAAGTGTGCTTGTAACCCTGACAGTGCTGAGAAAAGCATTGCAAAGAAGATTTCCGCGTGACATTTTCATTTGAGGCAATAGCCATCTGATGCATCATAAATAAAGCATTGCATGTTTGTGGTCTTGTTGCAGTTATGATGATTGCTGACAGTTTAAGCAATTAAATTGCTTTTAATCAAACATGAAGATTGGGATGCATGCTTCATGCTCATTGTGCCTGATAGTCGACCATCTAAGCTGAACGAACCAGACAGGTGATCTATTTTTATCCAGAGGATCATGACTCATATTATGCCAGCAGGGAAATATCAAGTTGTGCTGGGAGATGTATTTCCAAATTATTTAGCCAATCATTTTGTTTTTCAGTAAAATGTTTGACAGAGGGCTTCATTCAGGTGTAAAATGAGTTGGAGGTGCAAGAGGGGTGCATCCTTCCGAACTTAAAGGAATGCAATAATGTAAAAGTGTCACCAAAGTCTACAATGATTTATTACGTTTTGACTTTCTCTCATTGTGGCACTCATGGCTGTGTGATGAAATGAATTTTCCTCATGCTGGGAATTCCATTGTGTTCTAATGTAAGCAATTGTACACTCATCCTACGAGACTGTAGTCAAGCTGTCCTTACTTTCAGTTATTTGTTGGATTCATGCTGTGGGTATGAAATCAATGCTTTTATCCGGTAAATGAACTGCTATGCCACAATGAAAGCATGCACACTATTGGCTGTTTATGTTATATGACAATACTGTGTAAACCATAATAGAGAACACCATGTGGTTTGAGGTCCTTTACATGCATCACATTAATTTGCATGAATAACATTCACCACTGTAACTTTTCATATAACCCCTTCAATTTACATTGGACTGTTCTAGTTCATCCTCTTGTGTTTTACATTTTGAAAGCAAAACTGTAAAAACAACTGCAAACATCTTGCCCTCTGCCACAGGCTGAACAAATCTGCCCTAAAACCTGCTGTTTCATTTCATTTTTGAAATTAAAAAAGTATGGAGATCTGAATGGATTGGTGAGGTTTTAAAGGTACACTCATTAATTTAATACGTCTGTTTTGGTCTCTGGTATGAATGAACATTATGTGAGTCGTTTTCAGTGAAAAAGAAAAACTTTTGTTTCAGGAAGTTGAAGTTAGCTGAACTGGGGGCGGTTTGTTCTCATAACTTCAATAACTTCATGCTGATGACCCACATGGACATAATCCTCTGTTGATGTAGTGGATGCAACTACATCATGAAGTTAACTCAACATGATAGATTGTTTTTCTTGGCAGGAAATAATAACCGGTAATATTATGAATGACATGATATTGCCCACCCCTAGATGGAATTTAAAAACAATTACATTAATTATAATTAAAAGTTCCTGTAACTCTTTACTGCAGATATATCGATGGACAGACATACAGACATACAGACAGATAATGTGTTTCCTTTCCAGTTTCCTGTTTACTGACGGGTAGACAAATGACCCTGCCACTTCACCTGCTGTACCAGCCTGTCCAACTGTGGACCCACCACCCGCAGGAGGAACATGAAGGGTCCGGTGCAATGCGAATCGGGTGGCAGACCAAGGCGGGAGCCTTGGCGGTCCAATCCCCGGACAAGAAAACTAGTTTTTGGGACATGGAACGTCACCTCGCTGGCGGGGAAGGAGCCGGAGCTTGTGGCAGAGGTTGAGCGGTACCGGCTAGATATAGTCGGACTCACCTCGACACATTGCATTGGCTCTGGAACCCGAGACCTGGAGAGGGGTTGGACACTCTACTTTGCTGGAGTTGCTCCGGGTGAGAGGCGGAGGGCTGGGGTTGGCTTTTTGTTAGCTCCGAGACTCTCTGCCTGTGTGTTGGGGTTTACCCCGGGGGACAAGAGGGTAGCTTCCTTGCGCCTTCGGGTCGGGGAACGGGTCCTGACTGTTGTTTGTGCTTATGGGCCAAATATCAGTTCAGAGTACCCACCCTTTTTGGAGTCCCTGGGACGAGTGCTAGATAGTGCTCCATCAGGGGACTCCATTGTCCTGCTGGGGGACTTCAATGCTCACGTGGGCAATGACAGCTTGACCTGGAGGGGTGTGATTGGGAGGAACGGCCCACCTAATCTGAACTCGAGCGGTGTTTTGTTATTGGACTTCTGTGCAAGCCGCAGTTTGGCCATAACGAACACCATGTTCGAACATAAGGATGCCCACCGGTACACTTGGTACCAGGGCAGCCTAGGTCACAGGTCGATGATAGATTTTGTAGTCGTATCATCTGACCTGCGGCCGTATGTTTTGGACACCCGAGTGAAGAGAGGAGCGGAGCTGTCAACTGATCACCACCTGGTGGTGAGTTGGATCAGATGGCAAGGGAACATGCCGCGTAGACCTGGCAGACCCAAACGCATAGTGAGGGTCTGCTGGGAACGCCTGGCAGAAGAACCTGTCAAGACGGTCTTCAACTCCCACCTCCGGCAGAGCTTTGACCACGTCCCGAGAGCAGTGGGGGACATTGAGTCCGAGTGGGCCTTGTTCCACTCTGCGATTGTCGAGGCGGCTGTTGCTAGCTGTGGCCGTAAGGTGGCCGGTGCCAGTCGTGGTGGCAACCCCCGTACCCGCTGGTGGACACCAGAGGTTCGGGGAGCCGTCAGGCTGAAGAAGGAGGCCTACAGGGCGTGGCTGGTCTGTGGGTCTCCGGAGGCAGCAGACAGGTACCGGATAGCCAAGCGGGGTGCAGCAGTGGCAGTTGCCGAGGCAAAATCTCGGGCGTGGGAGGAGTTTGGTGAGGCCATGGAGAAAGACTATCGATCGGCTCCAAAGAGGTTCTGGCAAACTGTCCGGCGCCTCAGGAGAGGAAGGCAGCAACTCGCTCACACTGTTTACAGTGGGGATGGGGAGCTGCTGACGTCAACTGAGGCTATAGTCGGACGGTGGAAGGAATACTTTGAGGAGCTCCTCAATCCCACCAATGCGCATTCCGAGGAGGAACCAGAGCTGGGAGGCCTGGGGATGGACTGTCCGATCTCGGGGGCAGAAGTTGCTGAGGTAGTCAAACAACTACACAGCGGCGGAGCCCCGGGGGCGGATGAGGTTCGTCCTGGGTATCTCAAGGCTATGGATGTTGTAGGGCTGTCATGGTTGACACGTCTCTACAACATTGCGTGGTCATCGGGGGCAGTTCCTAGGGAGTGGCAGACCGGGGTGGTGGTCCCCATCTTTAAGAAGGGTGACCTGAGGGTGTGTTCCAACTATAGGGGGATCACACTCCTCAGCCTCCCTGGAAAGGTCTACGCCAAGGTACTGGAGAGGAGGGTCCGATCGATAGTTGAATCTCAGATAGAGGAGGAGCAATGTGGTTTTCGTCCTGGCCGTGGAACTGTGGACCAGCTCTATACCCTTGCAAGGGTGATGGAGGGGGCATGGGAGTTTGCCCAACCAATCCACATGTGTTTTGTGGATTTGGAGAAGGCTTATGACCGTGTCCCCAGGGGCACCCTGTGGGGGACACTCCAGGAGTATGGGGTGGGTGGCTTTCTGTTAAGGGCCATTCAGTCCCTTTACCAGAGGAGCGTGAGTTTGGTCCGCATAGCCGGTAGTAAGTCGGACCTGTTCCCAGTGAGGGTTGGACTCCGCCAGGGCTGCCCTTTGTCACCGGTTCTGTTCATCACTTTTATGGACAGAATTTCTAGACGCAGCCGTGGTGTGGAGTGTGTCGAGTTTGGTGGCAGGAGAATCTCGTCTCTGCTTTTTGCGGATGATGTGGTCCTCCTAGCTTCATCCAGCTCTGACCTTCAGCTCTTGCTGGGTAGGTTCGCGGCCGAATGTGAAGCGGCTGGGATGAGGATCAGCACCTCCAAATCTGAGACCATGGTTCTCGACCGGAAAAGGGTGGCTTGCCACCTCCGGGTCGGGGGAGAGGTCCTACCTCAAGTGGAGGAGTTTAAGTATCTCGGGGTCTTGTTCACGAGTGAGGGTAGGAGGGATCGGGAGATCGACAGGCGGATTGGTTCGGCGTCTGCAGTGATGCGGACGCTGAGCCGATCTGTCGTGGGGAAGAGGGAGCTGAGCCAGAAAGCCAGGCTCTCGATTTACCGGTCGATCTACGTCCCAATCCTCACCTATGGTCATGAGCTTTGGGTAATGACCGAAAGAACAAGATCGCGGATACAAGCGGCCGAAATGAGTTTCCTCCGTAGGGTGGCCGGGCTCAGCCTTAGAGATAGGGTGAGGAGCTCGGACATTCGGGAGGGACTCGGAGTAGAACCGCTGCTCCTCCGGATCGAAAGGAGCCAGTTGAGGTGGTTTGGGCATCTGGTCAGGATGCCTCCTGGACGCCTCCCCGGGGAGGTGTTTCGGGCATGTCCTGCCGGCAGAAGGCCCCCGGGTCGACCCAGGACACGTTGGAGAGGTTACATCTCCAATCTGGTCCGGGAACGCCTTGGGGTCCTGCCGGAGGAGCTGGTGGACAAGGCCGGGGAGAGGACGGCCTGGAGCTCCCTAGTTGGGATGCTGCCCCCGCGACCCGGACCCGGATAAGCGGAGGAAGACGAGACGAGATAATTAAAAGTTCCTGTAACTCTTTACTGCAGATATATCGATGGACAGACATACAGACATACAGACAGATAATGTGTTTCCTTTCCAGTTTCCTGTTTACTGACGGGTAGACAAATGACCCTGCCACTTCACCTGCTGTACCAGCCTGTTTCAGTATGAGCCAGACCCAGCTTACACGAGCGAACAATATTTGCAGGACCTGAAGAACCATCTGCCTGCAGCATTCTCGTTTGCACAGACAGATCTGGAGAAATCAGCTGAGGGCAGGAAGGCTTATTATGATCAGAAGGCCTCACATTCTGAACTCAACATAGGTGATGAGGCCTGGTTCTACATTTTCGCTCCTAAAACTGGTAACACCAAGAACACCTCTGGGAAGCTGGCTAAGAAACTTTTGCCGAAGTGGTCAGGCCCATACATGAAAACTGATAAGCTCTCTCCAGTCGTGTATCAGATCAAGATTACCCAAACAAACAAGGAGCCCGTCTATAAATGGGTCCACAGGGACCAAATCAAACCACACAAGGGTTCCACTAATTTGGTCAATGCCACCACCAACAACTTACCGACTTCGAAGGGGGGTGATTTCACGCCATTCCATAGCTCTCTATCTCGAGTTACACTAGCTTGTCTATGTTTGTGTGTGTGCATGGTTGTCTTTCCTGTTTATACATGACGTGCAGACTTGGGTGATTTGAGATGAACATGCCGTGGGTTCCGGAAGTCAGGTAATCAGTTAGTTAACAGTAGATGGGTTTAGTCCACATATTATTGTTATCCAAATTTTTTATTTTATTTTCACTAATCTTAATTCCTTATGGTACATTCACATGTAGGTTGATTACTAACTTCACTGATTTACATTTTTAGTGCTCTTTGAAACTCAAATATCTATCTTTTTATAGAATTTTACTACAGTGATTAAGTTTTGAAAACTTTATGATTAACTTTGTTAATTTACCATTATGGGCTACAACCATTTTTTCCCTTCATTTTGATTACATTTTTTACTTAGTGCAGTGATTTCTCCCATACGCAGTATAGGGTTTTATTAATTTTATTCTTTTCGCACCACTTTTTCCAGTACACGTAGTGTAGTGCATCCATTTCTTCACTTAAAGGGCTGTTCACATAATTGCTTCACATAGTACATGCAGGTACTCATACTGATAGGTTTCTTTTTCTTTATTGATTTACATTAGACACAATTTTGTTGTGTCTACATTGAAGTGCTCTGTGTTGTGCTCTCCCTCCTCTTCTGAGTTTCGCTGATGATCCTCGATTCCTGGGGGTAGACCTATGACTCGTCATCGGATTCTGCTCCTCCTGATTGGTGTTCCGGCTCGTAGGTCCTGGACGTCCGTGGATTCCGGCATGGCTGCTGGGATACTTAGCTCGCTGGGACCTGACCTACCTGCTGCTCTTTCCTGCACTGGATCACGATAAGTGCAATTACAAAGATCAATATACTATTTTGGAAGTATTCCCTACCCGTGGATATATAAAGTTGCTCCTGCTTCAAATTATTACCTCCACGTGGATATCTTAATAATCTGCTGACTTGTGTGCTTCCAAAGGGATCATGAGAGACTGTTGAAACCATAGACTGTTCTTGGGAGTGGGGTTCGTACCTCACCACTTTTGGCCTCTTCCTGGGGAACTGCACCTTCCCCTATCATCGGAGTCCCTTTAGGACTCTGGTTTGTTCAACGCCAGGTGGTCTCTGTACAGATCACTGTACCATTGAAAAGGGGGGATATGTAACGGAATGAAATGTCTGTTTTCCACCTAAAAGTCATTTCCCCCCTCTCCTCAGCAAGAACTAATCTGCATGAGATGTTGCTTCTAACTTTTTTCCCAGAATTCCCTGTCAGAATTTTGAAATAAAAGTCAGAATTCTGAGAAAAAAGTAAGAATTTTCATTCTTTTCTTTTTTTTCTGGTCAGTGACTCTAATCCTCTTCCATACAGAGTAGAAATAAATAAATAAAATGTAGAGCACAAAATGTCTCAATATTAATAAATCCCCTCAACACATTCTCACACCCAAAGCATGAAAAAAATGACAATGGGTGAACTAGCATTTGTTTCCAACGCGTCGGAAGCTGATGCCAGAGCATTGGTTTCCAATGCTCGCATTAACATGCACATGTAACCACTAACCTCTTGCTATTTAACCTTCCCCTCACCCCCATTCCCTGTTGCTCATTCTAAACTTCCCGTTAACCGTGTTGGAGTGGGACGTTACAACTCGGAACAAAGTTTTCAGTGTGTAAGAGGGTTAAGGTTAGGATGGGGTGAGGGGAAGGTTAAATAGCAAGAAGGTAAAGGTTAGAATTTGGTGAAATTGCTGTTTTACCGTGGGTGTCGGAAACTGATGCTCTGCCACAGTGCATCGGGCAATCAAACAAACAAGCAAACGCTTGATCACCCCGCGTCATTTTTTGATGCTTCGGGTGTGAGAATGTGTTAGTAAACTAGGATAAAGGCTCCCTGTTTATTACCGACCTAGCCGACCTTGACTAAAATGCACATGTAAACGCACTGACTGCTGTTTTTATCAACTTGCATCTCCGAATTTGAAAAACACTCTGCCTTAAGCCGGGCGTACACTGTGCGACTTTTTCACTTTTTTGAGCCGATTTTCCAGTCGTGCTAGAATCCACGACATCGGGGCGAGTTTTGCGCCGAGCGGTCATGTAGTGTACAGGGGGTTACGAGAGGCGATTAACACCACGTGACCAGCTGCCGATCAGCAGTCGTGAGGTCGCACGGACTTTTGGCGTGTTTAATATTTTGCTCGTCCCTCATGAGGGTATCGCACTGTTGAAGCGGTGCTGCGAGCAGCTGCGGCCCAAAATGTATCAGAACCGCTCACGGCGCATGCGCAATCCTGCATCAACGCCGCTCCCCGCTATTTCCCTAATAATACACGCTGTTCGTTTTTGTTTCTACATGTTTTTTTACTCACAAAGATTGTCAACAAAGCGTGTTTGTCGTGTTCATGTCAAATTAAACTGATCACAAAACACAGATTTACTTTCTTTATTTTGTTTTCCTCATCCAAACCCCCATAAATCCCTGTGTGCTCTCCTGCAGCACTCCCGAAGGACAACAGGCAAAACAAGACAAAAAAGTGTTGTGTAAAAACTGCTATTTTTAGCATATTTTTAGGGCCGACGTGTTGCTACCAGACGTACAGTGTGAGCAGTCATCCGAGAACTGGGTCGTACAGTGTGAGCGCCTGGCTCGTGAGATCTGCTCTGCGAGGAAGTCGTACAGTTTGAGCTGAAGCTGAACGCTACGAGTGAGAAAGTCGCACAGTGTACGCCTGGCTTTAGTTGCTCCCTCTGTGTAAGACTGATGTCTATTGTCTCCAAAATGTGTCCGTCAACACGCACCAGCATACAGAGGTTACCACTGAAAACACATCTAAAGTCAGATACGTTTTCTTCCACTTCCAAATCACTGGTGTAGTAGCTCAGCATTGCAAAGGAAAACATAAAAACTAAAAAACACCATTAGTGGTCTCCAGTCAACATGTGCTCTTTCAGAAAGCTGCAGCTCCACAGGGGGTCAACCACTCAATATGTGTGTTTGTTTGTGTGTGTTCATTTGTCTTTCCCTGTGATACACCTGAGAAAAAGCATTCAAACACAAAATGGAGGGAGGGTTACAGCTCATTAATCAACAAATAACCCTTTCTTTCACCCCTTTTTTGCTGTCTGAATGCATATTTTAGCACCAGTCTTAACAAATCTGTCAGCGCATTAGTAAGATAAGAAAGATAGTCTTTCTGGTATGTGTTTACACATGCATATGTGTGTAGAAGAAATATGGGTTTGATGTAAATTGCAGCTTTTCCTCCTCCTCCATGTTCCCTGTGTGAATGGTGAATAGGTCAGTGCAGATTTTTAATTGGGGCAAAGGTGGAATTCCCCCTCTTAATCACATACGCGTGCAGTCACACCCCACATTGACCTTTTATCTACCCAATCCCATCAATACACCCAAAGATTTGCCATCGTTAAGGTAATGAAAGCCATCTGACCAAAACTGTATTAATCATAGCCAACAATGTAAACGTTAGAAGTTTTGTTGATCATTCTGTTTTAATGTTTGGTGAAGGTCAAAGAGCCAGTCTCACACCACGACCTCCAATCTTAAGTTGGACATTACAAAGCTGTTTTTTTTTTAATAAAATATGAAGAAATGGAATGAATGTTGGATGAAAGCAGGTGTCTTCACCCTTAGGTGAGGGATTCTGTACAAACCAGCATGGGAGTGTGTGTGTGTGCATTTCCTCTCTTTATGTTTGTGCAGATGTGACTGAATTATTAATACTTGACAAATGACAGCCATTTCAAACAGGACCTTCCACTCGACATCGATTAGATATAAACAAATGCACATGTGTGAGCAAATGTGTTTCTACTACTGCCATAGGAGCCGCGAGCCACTTTTAGCATGGGAGAGGGAGGCAGAAATTGTGGCTGACGGCGAGGGTGAAATTTATAGCGGCAGACAATCACTTGGTATTCAG
The DNA here is from genome assembly GCF_043380555.1 of Nothobranchius furzeri. Lineage (NCBI taxonomy): Eukaryota > Metazoa > Chordata > Actinopteri > Cyprinodontiformes > Nothobranchiidae > Nothobranchius > Nothobranchius furzeri. The sequence goes on along the minus strand of NC_091744.1, from coordinate 75,464,628 downwards.
GCGGGTAACAGGCAGGACTGTTTTCACATAATTGTTCCATCATCATCATCTCCTCAGAAATCTGCTTTAGGGTTCTTGGTTCTTGCGATTCTGTCTTCATCTTCTAGTTTTGTGCATTTTGTTGAGCAGGAGAAAATAAGAGACTCCGAGAAGCAGATTAAGTGCAGATGAAATATGAGGTGTGTGCGTGTCCAAATTTGCATTTGTTTCTAAAGTAAAAGAAATGACAGAAATGAAAGAGTGAAGAAAGAATGCAATATGTAATATATGATGACATTTTGGCATATGCATGTCTGTGTTTGTCTGTGTGTTCACCTGTCCACATTCACTTGGGAGGGAGAAAGCAGAGAATGAGATCAAAGGCAAACAACTTTATTGGCGGTCTCCATAATTCAGCAGCTCTACCAGGGGTCATAGTCTTTCCTTTGAGGTTGAGCAGCAGAGATGAATCTTTAATGCACTCCAGCCAGGGAATAATGGATAGCATGGGACGGCTACTACTCAGCTCTGCAGCAGAAACATACTGGCGGAGAAATGAATGAGGATGAGGGGAGTGTATAGAGGCCATGTGTGGACTGTTGACAGCGAGTGAAGCAGACAAAGCTGGGGAATCTGCTGAAGAGTCTACATTGCATTGGTGTCTGGAGTAAAATCGTCTGCTGCACACCTTATCTCTATGCCTTGCTGTACATCTGTAGACAGATTTCCCCTGGATGATTGACTTCACAGCTGCGAACCTCCAAGGCTTCCCTTACGGTGGGGAAATGATTGAGCAGCACCACCCGTCCCACTGTGACCCTCAGAGACTCTCTGCCCATCGAGGTCCCCTGGCAGTCCCACCCCGATCCACCTGCTGTTCCTGCACCTGGACTAGAACGGTGTGCATCCACTTTGTCTCTCTACCCAGAGGAGGGAAAATCTTCAGGACCTCTGAGAGGAGAATGTACAAAAAGCAGATTAAGCAGAAAATACAGACTGTGTGGCTTTCCACAGTAGATAATACCAGAATTAAGCTAGCGGCTTAATGTATCTGATAGTCTCTCAACAAAGGCTCAGAAGCAGATCCCTGAACCCATGCTGGTATTGACCTTACATGAGCTTGCTGTTCTCCGTCTCCCCCTAATCTATAAAAGGGAACTTTAGCTTCATCAACCATGAACATAAAGCCAATGCAGGTACAAAGTATTGGACAGACCCCCCCATTTGCAGAAATAGGACGAGTTTATGTTGTGTTACCCCACATTTTATCTTCTTCTCAGTAACCAGAAACAGGCCATCTCTAATTTTTGTTTATATCCCTGACGGCCAAGATGAGCTTTAGTCCTTCTGATGTTTAGAGTGCTGTCAGAGTGGTGTCATGCACTGCACTGAAATGCTAACATACTGCACAGATGTGCCTGAGGGGACCAACCAGAAACCATTGCAGTGAAATAGTTAGATGTGTGTATATTTTTTCCTCTCTGTGAACTATTTTATAGGTATATCACATTAAATCAGATGCACACATTGCGGTATAGTTACCAAAAGCAAACCATTAAACGATCTATGTTATATTATTAGAGTGGGAGTCACACACTGCTGTGAAACTGGGTCACCCAAAGTCGGAATCTAGAGCTGGCTCGTCGGAGCTGAAATGAGGTATAAAATACAAACAAATGAGATTGCAATGCAATAAACCGAGCACCACACATTGCCGTAGCCCTCTTTTACACACACGCATGCACGCAGATGCACATACCTCAAAACGCATACACACTCTTCACATTTCAGCTTTGCACAAGATTACATTTCAGCAGCTTAGTCTATCAAAACCTCCCACTCCTACCCTCATCTCAATCTCTAACCCAGCACAGATAGGGGGTGGAGGTAATGGTGGGAAGAGTGTGATGGTGGTGGGGGTGGCACTTTCTGTCTGGGTAGTGCCGATGAAGAGAAGGGTAATGGTAGAGGAGGAAAAAGAAGTTAGCTTTTTACATGGCAAGGAGGTAAGACAGGCAGACCCTTGCTCTGTT